>NC_071407.1:22165088-22465088 GCF_017976375.1 Cuculus canorus | reverse complement strand
AGGCCATGCAAGAACCTCTTGGTATTTCAAGCCTTTGTATTCTGACTTGAAGAACACGTAGAGAAACCTGCTTAATCCAGACACAATTCCCAGTACTTACACATTAGTGTGCAGTTGGAAGTCTCCAGTCTTGTAACCCACAGAGAAGTTATTTCTTGTCAATTTTGATTTGGCACTATCAAAAGTCATCTGGTAACCAGCAAGCCAGCCTTCATAACCAAAGACGGCTGAGCCATGGATGGCAGGCCCAGCAAAATCGAAGTCAACATCGCAGCCTAGGTTTAGGCATTCACGTTTATAAGCTGACTTGATTTTACCGCTTTTCTTTCTGAAACAGAAAAACAAGTTATCTTAAGACAAAGCCTGCCCTTCCTCAAAGAGCTGCTGAATTCAAGCCATGTGACTCTACATGATGTAGCTAAATGCCAAACATGTGCATCCTCTAGACTGGAGCAAAGCAAGGCCTGCCCATCAAGAAAGCACAGGGCTAGTGCAAACAGGCATTTTAGAATGAACACTGAGGCATTTTCATACCTCTTGCAATCTTCCAAGTATGTCTATCCCAGAAAATAAGCAAAATGGGTTTTTGTGAAATGTCCAATGCTAATTCTGTAGAATAAATATAGTGATGCTATAGAGAACTCTTTAGCATCGGGACTCACATTAACAGCAAACCACCCAAACATCCGTCAGTACAACAGCCCAGATGAACATTTACTGACCACATGTGGCATTACTGCCCTCAAGATGGTAAAAAGGCTAACGATTCTTACCCTGTATTTGGTGAGAAAGTTGTATCGAATGTCAACTTCAAGCCTTTGGCAATCTAATTGAATGGAGAGAAGATAGGATAAAGCTACAAAAAATCAGTTCCACTAGTGAGGTAACACAAATTAATACTCTCCTAATCTATTACCTGATCTTCAATTGCAATTTCTGTTCCCAGAGTGTTATCTGTGTTCCATTTCTCTGTGAAAGTCAGCCCATACTCAGCCCACTTGTATTTGGTCTCCAAGCTCCCATTCACTTTTCCAGTGTCCGTGTTCGATGAACCAGATGTTGTGAATTCCTAAAAATGACAGTGTCCATGTTATACACAAGACACGTGTGATCCTGAAAGTATTGCACAGTGACAAAAGAAAAGAGACTTCTTCTTAGCAAACACTAAGATGTTGTTATTCTATGCAGCAGGATCAATGGCATCAGACAGCTTGCCGAGAATGAGGAACATGGACAGGAACTGGACAACTCATGCCCACACAGAGGCCTCCCCACACTCTCCGTCTCAGTTGCACTGTCTCTGCCTCTACTACAAAAAGGACAGGTCTGCAACAGAACTCTGAGCAAACCAGTAGTTACCACCGGTATTCTCTTTAAAAGCAGAAACAAGTTCTTGACATGTATGTTTAAGTCTGATCCTCCTAATGAGCAAATTAAACACCAAGCTGAGAACACTAAGGCACTTAGTGCAACTCCAATAAAAACCTGTAAGGATCACACATATTATCATTATTCCAGTCAACCACCTCCAAAAATAAATCACGCACAACTGTCAAATGTCACAAAATGCTATCATTTTCATATTGGAAGTGCGGTAGATGGTCGGTTGTTCAGGGTTTTCTGTTGCTGTTTAAGAGGGTTCCCAATTTAACCAGCACACCAGCCTTTCACACAAGCCATGGGCATTCCTGGTATTACCAACATCCATAAAATTCCTAGTACCCTGACACTTGGGTTTGATTGACATCCAGTAAGAGCATTCATGGTTGAATTGTGAGCTAAGGCAACAGTCTGATTTTACGCTTTTGGTACAGTCTTACTTATAATTCTTGAAAGTATTTAAAAGTTAGCAACATCACTTACATCTCCTTATTAAGCTAAGCAGTTCCTGATGTCTCTATTTGGATTCTCATAAAGAGCAGAATGAATTATTTCCATGCACCGCTATTTGGAAACCATAGGCAATACCTAGTGGAAATGGAAGCCTGGTTTGCAAACACACGTTAAGCAGCTATTTCCACTGAAATATTATTGCCCTTAAGGTTTAGAAAATGTATTAAAGTTTTAAAACCTATAAATCAAAACTGACTTCCAATTTCCTCCATGCACAGTGTTATTTTCAAATCGATTCCTCACACTCACCTCTCCAAGAAGGAAACATGTATTTGAAATCACCAGTCCTTAAGCGTTTGATTTCTCACAGCCCAAGACCTCCTGCACCTCACAAGCACGTGCACTAGTCTGTTCTTTTATGGTGGGTGATCAAATTTAACCACAGCCAAGATATTTATCTGTACTACGTTAGTGAACCACTGAACCACCTGCACAGCTGTATAATTCTAGTAAAGTCTATTTCTTGGCCACTGACAGGGACCGCACAACTGCAAGTCCAAAGACCTTCAGTTTGACTTCATGCTTTTCCTGCTGCACATGGTTTATGTGAGTGCAACCATTGTGGTAACAACTTCAGGAGCAGAGAGTTATTGTGTTATCTCTTATCTCTGCTTTAACACATCTGCAGTACATACATGCCAGCACTTTTGCCTCCTGGGACGGATGGCTTAAAACTGATATGGGATTCACAAGGGTTTGGATTTTTCTCAGAGTTTTACCAGTATCACTGGTAGCACCCAAGAGAAACAAGCTTAAAATACCAACTGTATCTATGACACGGCTCTTGCAAACTGCTTCAGTCAGGATAAAGACCTCCACAAAACAGTGTCTAACCCAGACACCTTGTTTCTCACAGTCAGTTACACTGTTAAAGCTTCCAGTTACAAAACAAAGAGATATCTACCTTTGTATCTGGCAAAGTCTGCTCTAGAAATAGATAAGTTACAGGAGGCACTGCTGGCATGACCAAGGAGTCTTGCATGGAACATGACTGTAACACTTTAAGACCTTTAAAGAGGAGCCAAAGAGTCAAAGTGCTAATTCACTGCCAACCACTTGACATAAGCATCCTGATGTGAGAAATCCCCCAACACAAATAGTATCACAAAGTACTTTAGAAGCAAATTCTCTGTGGTAGAAGTGGTATAGTAAAACACTTCCAAGATATGTCAGCTATTTGTGCACCTTCAGACCTAACACAGGGGACAACAAATAAACCTTTTTATTTTACTGCAATTAATAAACTTTTGGTACCCTGTGACATTCAGAATAAAGACAGATGTTTAGGGGCTTCTGAAATTATTTTACAGCAGTAATTTATCACTTGTATGACCTACAAAATACTTAACAGCATGTGGAAGATGTCTTTACTATCAGAACACAGCCCGAAAAAAATGTAATGAATAAAAGGTATTTAAACTCACCACTCCGCTGGCAGATTTTGTTTTCACATCCAGCTTCACCAACCCAAAACCTTAACAAACAGAAATCACAGTTACACACTAGGCTCTAACTAAGACCATGCACATTTCCCAGGAAGGCTCAGCAGTTGCTACATATATACATGTATAAAAACAACCACAGATTGACTTAATTAAAACTCAAACTTCAGATGCCACAGCAGAAAGAGGAGGCCCCTCTAGAAGAAACCAGGAGTTCTGTTTTATCATCACCACACAGCGAGTGGGGAGTAGCCTCTCAGTTGTACACCATGCAGGTAACTACCAAACAATTACCTCCAAGAGCAAATTTATTGACAGATAAAATGCATCCCTTTCTGTTCCCAGGATGGCAATGCTGTTTGAAGAGCTATCTCAATGCATAAAATTTGTCTCTCAGCACCAAGAAGAAACATCTCATGGTAAAAAACTCTGAAAAGTGAAGTTGCTGGGAAATACACAGCCACTGGAACTGTAATATAAGCAAGCTTGACAGGCGCATCCATTCACATTTTTACCCTTCGAGCCGAGTGACGCTCTTGGTGAAAGAGCCCCCAAAAGTCCAGAAAGAAACAGCACTTAACTAGGCAAGTGCCTGGTATTAATGCATTTTAAAATGCTAAAGGATTCTTTTGGAATAGTAAGAGGAATAAATGTTGGGATAAAAAGGCTGTAATGCTACAGCAGTAAATATCTCTTGCTATATCAAAAAATACCGCGCACAAAGTGTACTCCAAAGTTAAATTACATTTGATGCTTACATTTGTGCATTCTTGTACACCTCTGACATCTATGTGGCTAAAGCAGCAAGATTTAACAGGGTTGACATTGAAACAGCCCACAACAAGCTTCCAATGATCTGTCAGTTGACAGTAATGATATAAAACCAATGCACCTTCCTCCTCCTCAGAAACACAGGCATTCGAGCATTTTACACGCAGGCTTAAAAAGGCAATTCACTGCTGCACCAAACACTGCGTCTTCTACAAGGTACTGTTCTTACCATAGCCTTTATTGAAGATATCTCTGGCAGATTTGCCGAGGTCTACGTAGGACGGAGGAATCGCCATTGGAGCTGAAAGATAATAGGGTAATTAATAGTGAACCTTTAACCACTGAGCGCACACAAAAATTGCTACCACAACCCTTTACAGACACTCTTTAGGGCACATTCATACACGAAGGCAGTTAATTGACAGATGGCTCAATTACAGCACTCAAACACCCACAGATTTTCAGTGATGGCCAGTGGGAACACTGAATGTTTTCTTCATAATCTACTCGTGGAGAAGAGGCATTATGAGACCACTCAGTTCTTAATTTTTCAAGTAGATTTCTCCATTCTTTAATTACCAGAAGCCAACTAATAGCTCACATTTCCAGAGTTAGCAATTACCACCAAACACCAGGAAACTGGAAATCTGAAAAACTACAATGCAAGCAGTCATTTCCTGGAGTTCCAAGTAAAATTTGGTGGATACTTATGAAAATTATCCAAAAGGTCCTACAAAATTTTATTTTCACAATGTAAAAAGAGTGCAGACCTGCTATGCAACATCATTTGCCCCATATTTTAAATGGCTGACATACTATTTAAGAAGCAGCATCTAATGCCATTAACTAGCAACCAATCTGATAATTTCTCCACCCTATAAGGTACAGGAGTTTAAGTTTGGGGGGGGGCGGTTTGTCTTGTTAGTTTAAAACAAAGAAGTAGTTGTGGAGTGCTGAGTAGGTGAGAAAAGCTCTCTTAAATGAGTCCCTTTTCCAGCTGAGAGCCTCCGGCAATCTTGCTCTTCCAGAACCTGTCAGTCAAGACTGGCTGTGACCCAGCCCCTGGGCCTGATGGACCGATACAGCCTCGGGTCTGGCAGAGGCCTTCGTGGATCTCCTCCCAGGGAAGACAGACGCTATCTGCACCTTCCTTCCCTGACTGCTCTCCCATGATTTCCATAGCAAAACTGAACTACTAGAGGCACCCTACTAAGTTTTAGAATAGAGAAAACTGAGCCTATTCGAGGGCAGGAGGACAACGAAACAGACTAGATAAGCACCGTAAAGAGGCTAAATAGTAGCAAACAAAAATCTTCTCTTATCTTTCCAAAGTGATTAACCACATTTGTTTTGCAGAGAAAGTCAGATTAACAGAATTGACTGCTTAACTTCCTCTCATAGGCTTTTTTTGGTTGGTTTTTTTTTAAGTAAATGGAAAAATATCTTCAGAACCTCAAAAATAACAAGGGCATTGCTCTCACATGCTCACTTTCATTCAAATCAGAAAAAATATTTTAATTTATATACACTTTTAACCAATATTGAAGTCTTCAACACCTGGCTACAGAATTGCTTGTCTTCTGCAGACCTCTGCAAGCTCATAAGTGTATTCAATAACACAGAAGCAAGGTAAGCTTTTTTTTTTCCCTCTCAAAAAAGCTTCTTTACACCTTTTCATGGTCTTATCCACACAGAGGAAAAGCTTTCCTGGCACACCTGATTCAGAAGAATTTCCTTTAGGGCACCACTCTGCTGAACAGACTGTTGTTTCAGAAAAGCATTCACATTAAAACAAACCCAACAGACCGACACTAATTGCCCCTGCCTTATACAGCCCAATTGTAGGAACTGCTACTATTTAAAAAAAAAAAAACCAAAACCCAAACTATTTTAGGAGCAATGGTTAAGCACAAGACTATATCTTGTCTTTCTACCATTTCTGATGCAGTTTTCCAGAGTACCTTAGCCACAATAAAACTTCAACCACTTCTCTAAGCATCTTCAACCTCTCCTCTTAACCTACCTAAAAGATAATACCCTCCCCTTCTTTAGTGAAGAATTCCATGCTCTACAACTAGGTCACTGTAGTAAGACATCTGCTGCTTGCCCAGAAACATAAACCTGTAACTCTGTGAAAGAGCTATGAAAATGACTGGAGAGCATATGTAGCTTAAAAAGGCTCAGCCCAAGTTCAAGTCTATAAAGAAGATTAAAAAAAAAAAAAATCTTTTTAAGAAAAAAAACCCCAATTCTAGACCCAGTACTAATCCCAGTTCCTATTATTTCCAATAAAGAGAAGCAGGTGGCAGACCAAATTCCAAGCAAGTGTGGGAACACTGCTCTTTCCCCTCTAAACTTCCACTCTACAACAACAGTTCATTAGCAGTTTAGAATAATTTAATGACGTTTTAGCTATGTATTTTTCCTTTAATGAATAGGTCTCACTTCTAACCACCACGTTCAGAAGATTATTTCTAGTTTTAAAAGTTTACACTGGCCTTTAGCACTGACAGGCTTTCACAATGGAAATAAACTACCTTTTCACTGTAATTTTCAGTGCTTCCAGTCTGATCAGACAACCATTACAGACAAGAGAATTATGCTAAGCAGTAAGGCCCAGAGAAATTAACAAACTAGTATCTGCAGCTAAATTCAAAGGTTTACTATTCTAAAAAGGATGCTACCATTTTACTTGGCCTAGTTAAGCATCCTTCCCACTGCAAGGAAACTGACCAGTATTTGTCACGATTCCAGCCAACAGATGTGATAACAGTTAAAAGGGAGCACTACTGTCACACTGTTGTTCTAATCCTGCAATTAGAGGGACAGGCAGGGGCAAAAGGTGAGCACCATCATCAGAATGCTCATTAAATGAAAACAGAGCCAAAAAATAATAATTCCAGTGTCCTTCAGTGTTTGGAAGTTAGCTAGGCTTCCAAATTCTCAAGATTAATTTTCTTCAACCCTATTTTGAGGGCTTTCACTTAAAAACTACTAATTATAAGTGACTGAAATATAAGTATCATTTAGCAACGTGTTGGTTTTTTTCTTTTAAAGGAACTATCAGATAAGGTTATTCCTCGTTTCAAAACACACAGAATCTACTTGAATCACTCCACACTGATCTTTGTTTCAAGCCACCCTAAAAAAATGTGTAATTAATCTGGCACTCCCAAGCCACAGACATGCTGTCTGCTTCTGCAAAAGTTAAAAGAAAATCAGTCCAAGAACTGAAAAACGTATGTTACCAAAATTATTACATCACAGTTTTTCTTCGAGGTAGCATTTCAAAACTCTCTCACGCCCTGTAATTAAAGGAACACCGAGGAGTTCCACAAGGATTTCTAACAATTGTTAGATCTCAGGATACTGAAGAGCAGGACAGAGGCCTGAAAAAAACCTCAAGAACTCAATGCAGTCTAAAAAAACTGGCACTAACTCCACTTAAACTGTGTTCCAGTGATGTAAGTCACAATAAACTGGTATTATTCAAAAAACACACCGGACACCGCAGTGACCTTTAGACTCACGCTGCTACAAAGGCCTAAATCAACTCCTGATTCTTTCCCGGTTTCCACCCCGCACCAAGCTGGTTCAAAGGCCCCAGGAGAAGGGAAGAACTGGGAACATCTGAAAGCCCGTGTTCCGACACTGACAGCAGGGGGCAAGCGGCACCTCCCGGGAACGGAGAGCACCGCGGATGGGCAAAGCCAGGCCGGGAGATAGCACAGAGACACACAGACGCACACCCTCCCCATGCACAGAGGCGCGCGCACACACACACACACACAGATCCCCTCACAGACTTCCCTACATAAACAGACACACAGATTCCCCGCACGCACAGACAAACACACAGACAGTCCCCAGCACACACATAGACCGACGGACCCACACAGCCCCATCCCCTGCTCCCGGGGCCAGGCGGCGCCCAGGCCCTCCCCGCCCCGCCGTTCCCGCCAGGCCGCACGCCAAGGCCTCTCCACAAGGTGAACGCGGCCCCGCGACCATCTTGTCGCCCCAGCCCAACCCCCGCCTCCTTCCCTGCGCCCCCGCCTCGCTCAGCGCCCGCGGAGGCCGCAGCGGGGGAGGTGGATGGGGAAGGGGGGGACGCATAAGGAAAACCCCGCCCTGCCGATATCCCAGGAAAACGGCGCCCCCGACCCCCGCTCCAGCCGGGCCGGCGGCGGCGCGGGAGGCACCTGCCTGTGGCGGGCGGGAGGCAGGGAGGAGCGGGGCCGGGCGTGGCGGGGCGAAAGCCGCGCTGCTGCAACCGCCGGCGGTGGAGGGCGAAGTGAAGGAGACACCGGCCCGCCCGCCCGAGCCGCGCAGGACCCTGGCGCGCCGGGGCTGCCTTGCGCAATGCCTGAGCCGCCGCGCCAGGCGCCCCGCGCCACCACCCAGCGCTATGAACCACGGAAGGCGCGGGTGTAGATGCTGAAGACCCCCAGCTTAGGGGGGCGCGGGGATGCAGGCGTCGAGCGGGGCAGCCCCGAGGGGTCCTGCGGAGAGGGCGAAGTGAAGGAGACACCGGCCCGCCCGCCCGAGCCGCGAAGGACCCTGGCGCGTCGGGGCTGCTGTGCAGCGCCTGACTCGACACGCCAGGCGCCACGAAGGGTGGCGGCACACCAGTGGGGAGGCAGGCACGGAACGGGGCAGCGCCAAGGGGTCCTGCGGGGAGGGCGGTGGTGGGAGGCCAGGCCGCCTGGAGGAGGGTGCGGCCTGTGCTGCCTGGGGAGCGGCGTAGGGGGACGGGGGAGCCGCGGGGCCTGGTCCTCGACGGCCCCACCCAAGGAGGTTTTCTCTTTAGGAGTCACAGAATGGTTTGGGCTGGAAGGGATCTCAAAGTCCATCTAGTTCCATCCCCTGCCCTGGGCAGGGACACCTGCCACTGGATCTAGTTGCGCCAAGCCTCATCCCACCTGGCCCTAAACACCTTCAAGGATGGGCAGCCACGGCTCCTCTGGGCAACCTGTGCCAGTGCCTCCCACCCACACAGGAAAGCATTTTTCACTAAGATCGCACTTCAGTCTCCTTTCTTGCAGTTTAAAAACGTTCCCCCTTGTCCTATCCCTGCAATCCCTGATCAAGAGCCCCTTCCTGGCTTTCCTGAAGCCCATTTCAGTATTGGAAGCTGCTTTAAGGTCCTTCAGGCTGAACAATCCAATATGACTCCTTGGAGAAGAGTCAAACATCTGTTTGGCAGCAGTTGCTATAATGCTTGGCAGCAGGGATCCCTGAGTCACCATTGCATATCAGACCAAGGTGCTGCAGGACCATCATTTCTGATACTCCTTGTTCTTCTTGCTTACTTCAACTATGATATGGTCAAAATTCCTCAAGAAAGTAAAAGTGATTTACAAATACAAACCATATTTGCATAGTATGGAAAATACATCCTTTCATCCAATGCTACCAGTTCACCATGGTACAACAGTACTTTTCCAGGTTATTAAATCATAGAATCGCTAGGTTGGAAAAGACCTTTGAGATCATCAAGTTACCTTCCTGCAACTAAATCATATCCCTAAGCACTTCATATACCTGTCCTTCAGTGAAGAAGTCCAACCTGAACCTCCCCTGACACAGCTTAAGGCCCTTTCCTCTTGTCCTATCACCTGTCACTTGGGAAAAGAGACCAACACCCACCTCTCCACAACCTCCTTTCAGGCAGTTGTAGACAGTTATGAAGTCTCCCCTCAGCCTCCTCCAGGCTAAGCAACCCCAGGTCCCTCAGCTGCTCCTCATAAGACTTGTTCTCCAGCCCCTTCACCAACTTAATTGCCCTTCTCTGGACACGCTCCAGGACCTCAATGTCTTTCTTGTAGTGAGGGGCCCAAAACTGAATACAGTATCTGAGGTGCGGCCTCACCACTGAGTATAGAGAGAACAAGGCCAGTCAGCACCTGATCATTATATGAAAAGATAAACTTCTGATATTTTTCTTCATGTAAGTGCAATACTTTCACATTGGAAGACCCAACACATCAGGAAGTTTCATTTTGATGTCTTTAAATAAGACAGCTTGGCGTTCCCCAGAGGGATTTGTATTGATGAAGGAAAACCACATGCTGAAAGAATAAACAGCAGTAAAAAAAAGAACACTGGTGTATCTGATTGTACAGGGGAACATACATAAGGAATAAATAGAGGGCTGATTAAGTAAAAGTAGATGGTGGCAAAAGTTGTTAATTATTTAAAGGCATGCATTTATTATTCATATCCACAGTGTAAATTCACTCTGAATAGAAATTCAGTTACTTACAAGACATCAGCTTTTCGCCTTTTTTTCCTTTTAAAGATTAACATTTTAGTCATGGCTCAGCTTTATTTTTAGCAACTCAGGAAAGAAATTGCTGCCCCACCCTGAGCAAAATAATGCAATGAATCACTTGCTTTGTGAGACAAAGCAGAGACATAATCCGAGACCGACAACCGCACACAAACCCCTCTGCATTAACATTCCAGGCTTCTGCAGTGACAGCCTCTGCCTGTCAGTGTTTTTCACTTTCACTCTGCCCATTCGTCACTCATACAGCCATGCTTCATTCCTCACAACAGATCTGCTAGAGCCTAGAGCACCAAGAATGGCACAACTTCAGACTTACAAGAGCAAGCCATCCAGACCTTTCTTCTTGGCGCTTCATACCATTCAGTGCAGACATGTCCTGTGCAGGCGCACTCACTCTAAATACGCTGGCTGGGTTTGCACTGAAACTAAACAGCTCTCAGGTTTTGTACCACTTGCAGTTTAACTGCTAGCACTTCTTATGAACACAGCCACGTGTATCCATAACTCTCATCACAGTTGTATGGTTTACCAGTGCCACTTGTGCAAATAAACGCCCCATCCTTCACTACATAAGTTTACTGCCGTTTGAACACAAACTCTGCTTATGTCTCCATATATTATAATCACAATTACTGAAGTAATGTATGTGACCAACAAAAAGAGAGCAAATGGCCACAGCGCCAGTGTCCAAACAGCTTAGATAAGTTTATGTTCACTTCTAATGCCAGCCTGAAGTCATTGTCTGCTCTTGCCTCCAGATGCAGACCTTCAGATTGAAGTTTAAGTGGAGAAGAAACCTTAGGGGATGTCTAGCAATGAACAAGCAAATTAGGACTCCTCATTCTGAAACCATTTGACCCAAGGGATATAGCAGAGATTACAAAAGTATAACCAGAAGATAGTTCAAGCTGGAAGGAAACACGTTCAGAACTAGCAAAGGCAAGGGTTTTTTTTCCACCAAAGTAGTGCCATTCAGTGGAATGATGAGCCACAAGAAGCTAAATGTTTCTGGGGGCTCCAGGGGAAGCTAGACAGGTTTGTGGAAGAGAAATCCAGTGAAGGTTACTAATCCATTCAGCCATTACACATCAGTATGGCCTCTTTGGGGTCAGAAAATCCTTAAGCTGTACATGGAAATTTAAGCTTACTCTGTTCTCACAGGTTTTTTTTAGATGTATGTTGCCTAAACCGTTGCTTAATTAATAATCTCAAAGACAAGACTATTAGGCTAGCTACACCTTTTTTCTGATACCATACAACTGCCCTTACGCAAACTGGACATCTGGGAAGCCCTAAGAGAGCAACCTGAGCAGAAGAGGCCTGTTCCCTCAGCTTCTCTTAGGCTAACAGACTCAATGCCTCCTTGTTCCCAACTCCCACCAACCAGTTTTAAGCAGCCTTCTTTCAGTTTAGCTTAAACAATCAGGAGGAGGTTTAGCTCAAACCAGATTGTAAGGTACACTGACAAGAACAGGTCCACACAGAAGCCAACTCAGTTAAATCGTCATCTGACACAGACAATCCCTTAGCCCAGAGAAACACCAACAAATATTAGCCTGCGATTTTAGAGCTGAGAAGGCAAACAGAAAGCAAATTTGAGAAAACCAACAAGGGAACTGATTTGTTTGCAGGCCCTACTAAGGCTAACAGAGCCAAAGATCACCTTACAGCTGCATAGCTAAGAAAAGATGATTGCCCATAGCCCTACAGTCAAAGCAAACTAAACCCCCCGTCCTTGTCATTTTGGTCCGGGGAGACACTACATACGCTTCTAGTACGTGGTCAAAGCTAAAGCAGCCTATTCCCAAGTAAACAGGAAGAAAGATGCAGAAAAGGTTCTGTTAGAGCATGAGGAGAAACTGAAATGAAAACCAACCCATGCAGAAGAGCCCATGCTTCTTCCTTCTGGATTTATTTTTTCTTGAATGTAAATGCTTTTCCTTCTTTTTTCTTCCTGTTGCAGTGTCCATTACGTCAGGATTTGGGGTTTTTTTTGTTATCCTCAGTAGCCCAAGGAATAAACAACTTTTTACCAAAGCTAACTACTACCTGATAGGCTCACAAACCATATCTCCTGACACTCTGAAGTCAGTAAATTAATAAGCTTCATTCCTTGGGGAGATACCTCCTTGAAAGGGAGGGGCAATTGAGTAATCAAGTGCAGATTTGGAAGCAAAACAGAATCATTCATGCAAAACTCACTGAAGAACTCAGAGAAATATCTCCAGTGTTCCTAAATCACTTACGGGGAGCAATAGGTTTGAGTGATTGGTGCAGCAGTTCTCACCTGAAAGAAATATGAGGCTGATGACTCATTTCTGCTGTGCTGGTGACATTTCTGCTTCTGGTGCAGGCTGTAGCTATTCCTGTGTCAGATGGATGCATGGCACTTGGTTGTAGAGGTGACAACTTTATCAATTATCTCAAGTTGTTCACAAGGTGAATGAGGGTTTCATGCCACAGAAAACTCAGTGCATTTTACACCAGAGGAATTACATCTCAGAGCAACAAAGCCTGTGAGACTTTGCTCACCCAGATGGAAACAATTTGGTTGCCTTTGTGCGACTGATTGCTTCTCTCCTTGTGAAGCTTGACCGGTGAGGGGCACAGGTGGCCAGGACGCTGAACAGTGGTTGAATAGCCACATCTGTCACTGAAGCCACTCTGGGGTTAAGACTAAATTCTGTAATTAACACTGTGAAGGTGGGGGGTGGGAAGCAAAGCTGAGTCGAGGAAGAGAAGGAGGAGCACTTGGAGGGCTGTGCCCAAGCTATTGCAAGTTATGGAGGAATAGACAGCAGTTTGCCACAAGGCGAATCCTTTCCCAAGAAAAAAAGTGTGTTTCTCTGACATTGTAATCTTTTACATGATTTATAGGGTGTCCTTTTTACGCTCAGAGTGTTCTGATGATGGTCTTTACTATAAACTGCTCTGGATGCACAGCTTCAAACCTGAAAGTGTCTCTATAGCATCAGCCCCTTTTGTTGGTAATTTTGTTTTCCAGGGACAAAAGTTTCTTTTTCAACAAATGAACAATGTAAAAATCTTAATAGTATTTGCTCTCATTCCAACCTGCACTTCAAGCAATTTCTTCCTGAAGGTAAACCTTCCTTAAGGTCATCTCTCTTTCTAGGGTTTCTGGTTGTAGTGGGCTTTACAAGCATAGCAAGGAGGCCATTAGCCATAGTCCAGCCGCAGGGGTTTCAGGCTGCTGTAACCTGACCTCATGCCCCAAATGGCCTCAGCCTTTGAGGAAGCGGCAGCCGGGGACAGGCTGGCTGAGGTCTGGCATTGGTGCGTGCCTTGGCTCCTGGTGGTGAATGCCACCAGTTCTTCTGAGAAGGTAAAGCAGGTTGACTTGAGGGACATGGGCCTTTAAACAAGTGAAACCCACCAGATTTCTGGAAGCAGATGTGTTAGGGTTGTAGGTTGGTGGTGCCGAGCAACACAATGAGGCTGAATTGGTCAGCGAGGCCCCACACCACGCTGCAGGGGTCGTGCTTTGGTTATGAGTGCACCATCCGGCTGCAGTGGCCAGTTGCGATGTCAGTGACCCCTGAGTGAGCTCAAGACCAGCCATCACCCAGCTTGAAAAAGTGGAGGGTGGTGTGAACATCATAGAATGATTTGATTTGGAAGGGACCTTAAGGAATCATCCAATTCCAACCTCCCTGCCATGGGCAGGGACACCTCCCACTGGATCAGGTTGCTCAGAGCCTCATCCAAAGCCTTATCCTGTAGACATATAGGAATGAAGTGCCTGCTGTGTGCATCTGCTCTGTTCTTCAGCCCAAGCAGTCAGGACACTTTGATGAACAATTAATTCCCTGGCTGCTGCCTTTCAGGAGCACAGGCAGTGGAGGGCAGGCTTGCCTGGCTGTGTGAGCACAGCCAGCTTGGGTTGTACAAGCAAAACTGAGCTACAGATGCTGGGATAGAGCCAAGAGTTTCAAAAAAGGAGAGCTGGGGAAAATGGGGAAGGTAAGGGCGGGGGGGGGGGGGGGGCGGTTTGTTTCTACCACGGTTTGTAAAATCAAACTGACATCCAGTATTATGTGGAGCATTCGTAGTTAGCTCCTGCATCCCCCAGCAGCACATCCCACGGGGAAACAGGCAATGTAGACAGAGTTGACCTAAACCTGATTGATCTATGAACAGCTCAAGTTTCACCAAAGCAATCTGACACAGCTGGTTACCTGGGAGGAGAGGCTTATCTTGATCGGACAAACCTGTTATAAAACCTACAAGAAGTGATTTATCTACAGATCTATTTTGACAGCTCTCATAATAGCAAATACAAAAGTTGTTAATGAATCACCTTTCCTGCCAGTGTGATTTCCTTGGAAAACTGCAGAGACCGCACCCTCATGTGGCATGTGCATGTGTGAAGGGAAAAATGTTCGTAGATTCCTCAGTCCTTCAAGGATTTGCCTTTTTGTCTGAATACAAGATGTTAGAACACAGAAAAAGACCCGTGGGATGATCTACTCTCTTTCTACAGCAGATTTTCCCTCTTTCACAGCAATTTGACTGTGTACATGTACGGTCCTGTTCTAGATAGTTGCCAGGTGCTCAGTGAAGGTCTCAGTGCTACAGAGCTGATGGCAGTGATTCATATAATTAGGTTTACCTAATGACTCTCAGTAAAATTTCATATTTTACTAATACATTAGTTCATTGACTCCTTTTTATTTACTCAGAGTGGACATTCTAGTACAGAAATTTGTGTCAGTCTGAATGTTTTTCCAAGAGCTTTGATTGAAATATTCTATCACTCCTCATCAGTTCCCCCACGACACAGGAAAAGCGGAGAAAGGATTTGTGTATATATGTAGTATGTAGAAAACCAAAGGCAAATCAATAGCCATCAGATAATATAATTCTACATCCCCATGGAAAAGTCAAAGTGAAAACAACACAAGTAGTGAACCATCCATCAACCACGCCAGCCAGTGCAGGTTTGAATTGAACTCAGATGCATTTAGATGTGGTAGAAGTAATGCCTGAGTAGGAGCCTATCTATGGATTCAGCTCCTGGTGTAAACCTGTCTTGTGGGCAGGTATTGTATTCTGGAATACAATAAGTTAATTCTGCTGTATAAACCCCAGTCCATTCCTGGTCGGTGTGCACACCACATTGGTGCAGCAGTGCTGCTGTAACTCAGTCAGACCTCATGGCAGCCTACATCTTCCACAGAAGGGAGGAAGAGGAGCAGGTACTGATCTTTCCTCTCTGGTGACCAGTGATAGGACTGGGGGCACAGCAAGAAGATGTGCCAGGGAAGGGTTAGATTGGTCATTAGGAAAAGGTTTTTCATCCAGCTGGTGGTGGAGCACTGGAACAGCCCCCCCCAGGAAGCAGTCAGGGTGTCAAGCCTGACAATATTCCAGAAGCATTTGGACAATGCCCTTGGACACATGAGGTGAATGTTGGGGTTGTTGTATGCAGGGACAAGAGTTGCACTCTATGATCCCTGTGGGTCCCTTCCAACTCAGGACATTCTATGATTCTACGCCATCGCACCAGCCTGTCCCTTTCTTGACAATTCCCATCTGAAGCACTGAGGCAGTGTCTCTTCAGTGCTGGGACAGGGATGGCACCCAAGCAGTCTTTCACATTGCCAGCTGGCCAGAAGCAGATACCAGCCTTCTGCTAATGCTCTGGTTTTCAATCAATGCAACCCACAGCTCGAAGAAACAGCCTGGTTAAGAAAAATACAGAACAACCGAACAGAAGACCACCTTTGTGAAAGACCTGGGCAAAGGAGTCATCTTGAAAATGGCCAGAGGCCTCCAGCAAGACGCGTTCAGCAGAGCCCCTGGCAAACCACTCTTCCTCTCCCTCTGCTGTCTCCTTTTGCTTATTTAGAGGAGCCTGCAATAGAGCAGACACTTCTCTAGGTATTTCCAGTCTCATGACTGATGGCTTCGATTGCTGTCACACCCCTCAGCATGAGCCATGGGCGCTATTTTTAGTAGGCAGGACAGAAATGGAGGCAGAGCCTTCAGCCGAGTACACCACAGCCCTCTGTTACACACAGAGTGAATCACACTTTGGCACCCTCGTTAGAGCATTTGGCTAACAAACTGTTTGCTCTCCTCTTCATAAATTTATCACAAACAGTTCCCCCCATAATACTCTGGAGTCCTGTTTGATCCCAGTGTGGGGATCAGGCACGTACGCCTTGCTGAGTTATTCATGAGGGCACCGTAACTAAGTGATTTCCCCGAGCCACGTTAGCATCTCACCAGAGAAGGCAGAGTGTGCTGAGATCCACCAAAACCTGCTGAGAAGCAAAAGAAGTTGCAAGAATCTCAGCCTCATTAGGGCATCAACTACAATTTAGTTTGGCCTGAGCTGCTATCTGGGGCAAAATAACATTTGTGGGTTCAATAGGAACTGGAGCCAGTCCTTTACGTTTTTATTGCCTTCTCTCTCCATAACTTGGGCTCTTGCTTGTAGGTCAAACTATCACTTCATGCAAACAATTTGAGTGCGCCTCCAAAATCCTCTTGGAGCCCAGGGCTGCCATAACCCTGCTCCTTGGGCAGAACTGCTCACCTTTGATTCCCACCGGAACATGGAGCACAGTTTGTGTTCCCCTAGGAGAACAGAAGGACATCCCTCACCTTACTGCTGGCAGAAGCAGGCACAAAATAGCATTTGTGATGTGTAACAGGTTTTATGCCTGTGTAAACAGTAGCCATATCAGGTTATTGTTCTGTACATATTCAGTGCAACAAGTCCCCAGTATTACAATAAAAAACACTGAGGAATCTTTTACAAAGTGCCATTAGAACACAAAAGTCTTCAACTTTTTAGAATTAAAAAAAAACCCAAAACCACAACCCCCTGACATAATGAGATAATTTGAACGCAAAACCTTAAACTCTAGAGGGAGCCTTTGTGATGAGACTTGTAATGAAGTCACAAAAAACACCAGAATCACAGGGTACAGGTTTATCAGTCCTGTCAGTGCTTCCGTTCGAGCACCAAAGAGATTCCCGGGCAGACACAGGCACTACTTGACTCTTTTTTTTAATTCCAACCTTCATTCTCCCCTTTCATGGGATCTGTCAAACAAATGGCTCTTCCCTATATTTACTGAAGATCCTTCCTCAGTAAGAATAGCAAACTTGTTACCTGCTGCTCCTTTCCTCTTCCTCTCTGCCCATTTCTTTTCAGGGTTATTGCCTCCAATTACAGTATTTCAGAATCTACCTGTGGTTAAGAGACAGAGATTCACTTTTGAGGACTTCATCTAGCGGGGGGGGGGGGGGGGGGGGGGGGAGGGGGGCAGTTACTTGCCTTTTATATTAAATTGAAAAATTGAATTATGTTTCTTTGAAAATAAGCATTCTTTATCCTTTCCAATTCATCCTGCATGCTGTGGTATGCCAGAAATCAGAGCTTGAAAATAATTTCTGAGAAATTAATGAAACTGGTTTTTGATAAATTAATGAAACTGTTAGGGAATAAAACCCTGTTAGTGAATTGGCCATCAATGCTTTGCACAAGTCAAAAGATTACTCTGACCTATGAGTAGTTCTCCTAGTATCAAACTTCAGTACGGTTTTGGCAGCAACGGGAATTATTTTGGTATTTGACAGCTGTTTCACAATCCAAAGAGAACCAGTAATTCACCAGAATTTGTCATAAATCAGTGCCAAAATAAAAAGCAAACTAGGCAGACTGAAGACCACAGCTGTAACCTTTAATTACTGCATCACCCGGAACTGTTAACTCTCCAAAACAGTTTGAAGTACATGCACATACTTGTAACAGATCTGTGTTGTATGTACCAGCTGGGTTTTGTCAGCATTACTGATTCCCATATTGGAGGAAGAGCTCGTAACAACATCACAGCTGTGCTTTCAGAAATCACTTTCAGTTGGTCCAAAGTGAGCTGTGAAAATACACTTGGTCTCTGTGAATGACACTGACAGCTCTGTGAAAGATGAACAATTCAATAGACATTTTGAGTGATGAACAGTAAATGAGACTGAGACCTGCACGTTTCATAGGTAAAAATAAACTGCTTTCTTAGGGGACTTCACTGAAAAGAGGGAGAGGATGCAATGATAGAACAGTGTGCAGATCCTAAAGGTGTTTTACTGTCAGTCATTTAATTAATTAGGGGAGTAGCATTTTAACATCAATCTTCAGCACACCTGCATCGATTCCATTTCATTTCTTCATTACAAACAGGAAGCGTTCTTCCTGTCTTTGGCTGTAGCCATAACACTGAAAAATGTAAGTTATCCTGGGGGAAAGGGGAAGTTTTATTCCACGTTCCCATCTTTAAGCAGCATCGTCGCATATCCTGGGGAGTGGGCAGCTGTTTTCCCCAATTGGTTTTACAACACGCAAAGCGCATACTTGTTTCAAGCTGCTTGGAACACCATCTGCTGCTTTGAGAATATTGGGGCAAAGGCCACAGCAAGTACTCCGCAACTGGTACTGTGAACCTCATTGCTTTTGCTTTCCCTTCTTCCTTGTAAATAATTTCTTTTTCTTTTTATTTCCTCCTTGTAAAATTATTTCTTTTGCTTCCCCTTCTTCCTTTTGTAAATTATTTATTTTTCTGTCTCTTTTTCGTTCATCACTCAAATTATTTCAAAGAGGCACCTGGGACCTTATTGCTTTTGCTTTCCTTTCTTCCTTGTAAATCAGGGTTTTTTGAGAAAGGCCCATTGCCACCCAAATTTGTCTTTTTTAATCCAGTCATTAACAACTGATTTTAAAAAAACCCTACCACCACCACAATGAAGAAGGTCTCCCTATCCAGGATTCTTTCCCTAAATGACCAGATTGATTAAGGTTTTATAATGCAGATGGAGGTAAACAATTTCTATCAGTCGAGTACGCTACATTTACCTGGCTCACACCAATCAGAGTGTTTTAGCTGGATTAAGGTTACAAAAAAATATTTCAAAATGGCCATTTACAAATAGGAACACACACCTCCGGGGCACACAGCATACCTAGTATCCTGTTGAGGTTTCCCCATCCTTTCACTTACTAGATGACTGAAATCCACAACTGAAAGTACGCACAAGCCCAACATCCAACCTCATTAGAAGAGCAAGTTTTCTGAAGTTGACTTCACTCTTTCACAGCTTTTCCAACAGTTTTTATAGGCTGTCGATTCACTGTAACGCTATTCACCACCAGCACCTAGAGACACTAAAGCTACTCCAAGCGGAGCCTTTGTCCTACTTACAATCATAGAATGGTTTGGGTTGGAAAAGACATGGAAGCCCAATCAGTTCCAACGCCCATGCCACGGGCAGGGACACCTTCCATTGAATCAGGTTGCTCCAAGCTCCATCCAGGTGGGGTCTCACGAGAGCGGAGTAGAGATCTCACAAGACCGAACATGTTTTCTAACTTTTGAATAACAAAAATATTTAAGTGATTTGTGAAAACAATTTACAACTGGCAAAACCATCAGGCACACTGATGTACGCATTAGGCAGCATGCGTTTTCACACTGGTAAAACAGAGCTTTGGAGAAAAACAACTCTAAAACCTAGATTACTCAGGTAGATTCTATGGTCACAACACCAACAGAGACAATTCGCCATCATCTTACACATAAAATAAATAAAACATTTTTCATCTTTCAAATATTTTATTTTAGTACTTTTAAATATGTTTTAATACAACAAAGATATAAAACAATATATTAATTCAATCTGAGTTTAGAATCAAAACAATATTTACTTATTTACAATACTCACTTTAAACTGCACCAGATACTCTCTAGCCACTAGGTAATACTGTTTGCTCTTTTGGAACACGATTGAAGTAATTGAAGTGTGAAAAGCCACATTTCTAAAACCCTACTATGTGAAAAACCATGTAAAATGCAGTCTGGGGTTTCTCATATATGACAAATTTCTCATATTTAACAAAACTGAGTTGAAAAAGAACAACTAAGTCATGATTAAGTCCTTATAACCACACTGTCACTGGGCTCACAGGTCAGGTTATTGTGCTCCACATTTATCATCCTATGTTCTTGCACACCTACCACAGCCTGGCTTTAAAAACGTGCATGTCACTGAGTTATGGGCATAATACTCACTGCAAACTTCTCAATATAAATATGCAAGAATCTGCTTTATGGAAAGTTCTCTATTCACAATACTATAGTGTTCAAGGGGTTGTGAGAGGTTTTGGTGTTTTTCTTCATAGAATGAACAAAACATCGGTAGGTTCACACCAAAGGTCTTCCCCCCAATACTGTTTCCATTAGACAGCCACAAAGATGCACCAGAAATAGGAATCTGCATGAACCATCAGTGCTCTATCTATTAACCTGTGATTGATGAAGTCTACATGCACAAACCACTTTGGAGGATAAGCTGTCTCACCACTAGATAGTCTGCCAAATGTATTTCCATCTTGACAAGACTGTGTTGGGTTTTGTAGTTAAAGGTCAAGTTTTAATAAAACTTGATCAGTAAAAGAAATCCCAGAAAAATCAATATTGCCTGTAGATTACTGCAAATTCTTCCCAACTCTCACAGTTCTTATAGGTGACTTTTGTTATACTCAGAGGTCCACAAAACTGACTTTATTTTTTTTTCCCTGAGACATCTGCTAATTCTTCAAACGTGTATTTAATGATTAAGACTCAGCTTCACAGTAGTTTTGGTGCTTAAAAACCTGGTGGACTTTTGTACATCTAAAACTAAGCTGAATTGTAGCCCTAAGCCTGTGCGCACTGCTTCAAAACCCACAGGAGATACCAGTTGTTGCAGAAGATGAGACATAGCTGTATAAAAAAGGTTATAGGAACCTGTGCTTCCATCCTCATGGAAGGGTTTCAATGCTTCTAAATAACCTTATTTAACATGTTTGCATCAAAAAACAACTTATTTTCCCCCAAATCATTTTAATGACTCTGGCTTTCTGAAGCAGCCAACTATCAAAGGTTCATTTGAATACTTTTTTCACAGATTTATTATCTCAGAACCCAGTTAAGCAGTACTCTCTTTGAAATTTTGCTGGAATATTTTCATCTATAGTAGATGGGGGGATGGAGACAAATCAGGGAAAACCAAAATGAATGCAACATCACCTATTCCCATTTCTTTAGCTTGGCGTTCTCCAAGAAAATGCTTAGCTAAAATGGTAACCGTTACTGAAGTCAGGAGTATGTAGTGATTTGCTTAAAGCTAGACAGATAACTAACTTCATTCAAAGCAGTACACTCATAGGATCCAATTCTTGCTAGTCTTGGGTATTTAAATACTTCAGGCCTACCTACAATTCTGTACCAACACTTCGTCTAAGCACTGTCTTGTTTGCCAGAGGATGTGAAGCACATGTAGAAGCTTTCCAAAATCATTAAAGAACAGCTGGAGAGACCATGCTTTAAAGGTCCTTCCATAAGCTTTTGTCAATATAATCAGAATTTTCTAAAACGTATCTATGAAAGTCAAATTTCTGTATGCAAGTGTAACGCGATAAAACCACTAATTTAAGGGATCTTCCAAAAAGGAAAAAGTAAAGGAAAAAAGTTTAGAAAAGCTATTATAAGAAGCTGTGTCACAGGGTACAATGAAAAAAACAAAGAAGGGGAAGAGCACCTCTGTGTCTGTCACCTTTAGGTAAGTGCATACACATCCCCAAATTGAGAATACAGAAAAGCTAAGGCTATCATCACGTCTCAAATATTACCAGGTTTCCTAAGCTACCAAAAAAATGTGACCCTTCGTTTCTTTTGTATACCCAGAGTTATTCAGTTCAGACTTTTCGGCTAGATTAATTTGTGCACTTTGCAGTACTCATGCTGTCAGACACTTGCTGACATCATGCAATAATTCATTCATTGCTCTGGATTCAGATTGCGTGTGTGCTCCCACAGACCACAGGAGGGGACTCTGCACAAAACAGAAACACAGCAAAAAGTGTAGTGCATGAAAATAAGGGAGTAAGACAAACCTGAACACACTGAGCATTAAACCTGAGGCCCAATGATGCTCTGCTGCCTTTAAAGTGCCTGCCAGCAGCAGCAAAGCAGTAAAACGCTTTCAAAACACTGACTCTTTCAACAGGAGGTACAGGCCTGTCAGTTACTTGCAACTTGTTTCCATCTAGTAAACAACACTCACACCATCAACTTTACAGGCTGACCTGTGCTCTTTCCCATGCGAGATCGGTTTTCTGCCTTCTGTCAGCCTCATGCCTTCCTCTTGTGTGTTCATAGACAAAAGAGGACACTTATCTTTTTAACCTACCTCAGTGCTCACAAACCAACCTCGGTGTGTTATTGATCTTGGACTCTGACATTGAGCATCAAGCAAACACTACAAAAGAACAAGTCTTTAAAAACAGACAGGCAATGCTGATTTAAAATACAGATTTACTTAAGAGAATTTGAAAAAATAAATTAGAACAAAGAGAGAAGCTTTATGTTTCAAAGGTTATGGACTTAATTTAAAAAATAAAGTACTGAAATGATAACTTTATGTAAACATCGTTACATCAGGCTGTACTGGAAAATTCTCCTGCATGTTTAAGTTGCAAAATAACTTTTCAGTTCAGCACTGACAGGGTTCTTTCCAGAATCCACAGCTTTGCAGGTTTATTTGCGTACCTCTCCAGATGTCATAACTCAGAATACAACCCTGCACATCCTGAGAACAGCTGTTTCCTAGCAGTTAAAAACCAGCATTTGTAAGTGTGTGTGCATTGCAAAGGCAAATATAAATTAAAAAAAAGAGCTCTCTGATTATCAGGTCTCACAAGGAATGCTCAAATTGCCTTTCTGCAATCAGAAAGTTAAGAACAACAAATTAGAAGTCTTTAAATCTGAATATTTTACCCTTTTTTCTTGAAGTGGAAGCATATTTGATGGCAGGAGCTATCAAGCAATGGCAGATTGAAGATTATAGTATTAAACCTGCAGCTTTGCTAAAAAATTGGAATGTTACAGATACAAAAGTCTGCAAAATAGTACAGTGCATGTGTGCTCAATACAGCGGGCAGAATTACTCTGGGATGTGCAGTTCCTCACTGGAATAGGAGTTAAATTAATTTAGAACAGTAATAGACTATAAAGAGAGAAAGACAGTCAAGTAAGTACAATGCAGATTTGTAAGAGGAACACGACACAGCAAGGAGTAGCCGACTGTAGGGTACACACCTCAAAATATAAAACTGGCTGGCGAAATTCCAAAAGGATTCTTTTCCATGCAAACCTAAGTATGCTGTGGCCACCGAGTCAGCTTGCACCAAGCTAGAAATGCTCTGTGTAACTTTCCAAGGCTGATTTAAGCTGCCCTTCACCTATTTCACCTATCACCTACTCTGAAATTGCAATAACTAAATTAAAAGGTTTACACCATTTTTATCATTTGCACCTTTTACTCATCAGCTTTCCTTTAGCACAAATCCAATTTCGAGTCTCTACAGCCAGCGCTAGTGTTGTCCCCTTACAAACCACAGCATCAGAGATCACCAGGTACGTGCTCCTCACTTACACACGATGGCCTCGGAGTGTTGGGTTGCGGGCCTAGAAGGCTTGTTGTGGGTTCTTTTATTTTTAAACAACCAAAACTCAACTGCATATGGTACTTTTATCTTTCAGCGTAGTAAATGAAAAACTTAAATGAAGAACTAGTCTCCTTTCATACTTGTTAGAAGAATGTATACTGTGTGTTTATATCTATATATAAACAAATATACCGTGTATATATATCCAGAGATATTCACCATATTGCTGACACCAGAGTGCTAAAACATACATCAATATGAGCACTATTTCCAATATTCACTATTATTACTTCTCCTGAAAGAGGTACTACATGCATTTTCCCCATCCATTTATTGGACAGTACGATGTATGAAGACAACTGTTCCATTTTTCCAATGTTAAAAACCTTTTCCTAAAAAGCATGCACAAGTTTGGGTATAAAGCAATTAAGACCACACAAAAGTTACTTTGTGGCTTTAAACTCACTAAAGGTAAATTAACTTACTTCTCAGTGGATGTAGCACTTACTTGAACTGAGTTATTTAAACACAAAAGGGAAACTTCCAGGTGCTAGAACAACCACAGAGACAACTGACAGACTAGACTAAATAACAAAAATCGTCATCACTGCATAGCCACAAGGCAGACTTTCGTTTTTGGCAACCCGTATGCAGACCATTTACACTGTCAATTGTACTTTAAGACTTAACAGTTAAGAGGCCCTTTCAGCAAGGGACTATACTGCTTTCTTCGTTATGACACAGTACTCCCCAATCTTTAAGCATACACAGAGTTTGTTTTGAAAATTACATTTATGACTGTTTTAAAAGGAAGCCTTCATCAAGTTCTCATCTTTTAGTTCTCATCTGTATAAAGGCTGGCATGTCAGGTAATAGAGATTTGGACCTGTAAAGGAAAGGGTGTATTATACTTAGTATAAGCACATATTTGAGGTCAGTCACAAACATTCACCTAGAACCTCATTGAGGGTAACAGTGTTCTGGTTCATATTCATGGTTTGCCAACAGCCTTTACCAGTCCCTGTACTGTTTTCTGTTTTAGCAACACAAGAACAAAACACATCTCTGTGAAGTATGGGAACCCTGTTTTATGGCTAAGAATCTAAGAAACAAGACAAGGAGAAAGAGATCACCAAGTGAAAAGATATTACTTTACACTCCTCGTCCCAGGTAGCCCTGTAAGATCTTAGTTGCAACACTTCATAGAATTCCGAATTGAGCCATGTGTTCTTCAGCCAATCAATCTTTTCAGTATGGTAGGTTTGGAGAAAGGCCAGCAATACTCATTGGGAACAGTGCCATTGACGTTGCATTCAAAAAAAGAAAACATGGGGAACCAGATCCTTGCTCTCCTGCTCTGTTGATAGGCTCTAGTATTGGCCAGCGTGTGGTAATACAAAAAGAGTCTTGTAGTAATGTAAAAGGCAATGAAGACATCTATTGAATAATGTTCATGTGCAGCCAGGATGAAGAAGATTCCAAAGAGGTTCAGGACCCAGGACAAAGTGTGCAAGAAGTTCCAGCTCCTTGGTGTATCTAGGAGAAAACAAAAAGCGACTAACCTTGAATGTCTCAAAAATCTGGGTCATTACAAGATCCAGGCCTAGACATTCCAAGTTTTTATACAGGTTTTTCATCCAAAACCGTGACAAAGTTACTGTCCTCATCTGGAAATACTGTTTACAGGTCCAACAAATCCCCAAAAAGCAAACATGCAAGTTATAAACACCTACCACTTCATTACTTCATTTACAAATACAGCTAATACGCATTTCTGGATTAACAGAGTATCCTAAGATGGTTTTGGACAGTGCAAAGCAGAATTCTGTGGGTTTAAAGTCCCTTCCAACACAAACCAGTCTGTGATTCCATGAAATTGCACTCTGTATTTACAGTATGAGCACCATTGCTTCACATATCCTCACTCATTATGAGGCTGGATGTTTTGGCTTTACGGACCATACAGAACGTACAGCCACCCAGCCAGGTATTCTGCCTGACAAGGCTCTGCGGGGAAGCGTACAGGAACAGACAACCATCGGTATCTTCCCTAGTGTTCTCCCAGGAGCAAGCTAGAAAGCCTTTCATTTTCACAGCTCACGTGTTCTTTCAAATGTGCCTACTCATCCTGCCACTGATCTAGGCAGTGCTGTTCCTCTCCTGTCTGCAACTGTCACAAACCTGAGAAAGAGCACAGCAATCTGAATTTCTATTTGTTTGCTTAAATGTTACACACTGAACTTTTTGAGGAGGTCAAGCAGCAGATGTTCTTAACACTTAAGGACATTTAAGTACCTGCACTCTCACACCCTTGGCTGACAGTGAGCAGCAAATATTCTTAACCCTTAAGGGCATTTAAATATTGTCACCGTACTTACATTCTGTGACAAAGAAGTTGAGCATGGTCAGGACAACAGTGTGGCCACTGAACATGTAATCTCCACATGTGTGTACTCCGGTCAGAGTCATTCCAAAGCCACTCCATATTGCAAACGCCCTCTGGAGCTTTGCCCAAACACTGCCATACAACTAAAAGAGAGCGACATTAACCCTTAGTAACATCCAATCCCACTGCCTCAACAACACATCCTTAATGTCAGCTGTATAGTACGATGTGTTTCACACCATTTACCATGTTGGCTATTAAAATACAGGTTAGCACATGTCTGGATTTTACTGTGGCAGTGAGTCACGTTAGTAACTTCAATTAGTAATTGTTTTCATCATAGCTCCGATGAATACTGGAATGCAGAACAAGTATTTTGTTGCAAGCGATTTACACAGAGAGGATGCCACCTTTTTTTGAAGACATTCAACCTCACGATGTGTCATTGTCAAGGTTCCAATATATTCAGCTCAAACCTCTTCTAACTCAACATAAACTTCCATGTTCTATGGTATATCCGTCATTAGAAAGGGTGAAATAATAACAGTCTGGGGTTTTCTTTTACCAAAACCACCCACCCAACAAGGCAAAGCAGCAATTACTCCACTTTCAGTCATTCATGAATGCAGTATCTTGAATGCATACTTCTCTCATGTATTCACTCTGGTTTACATTGTGAAATATTCCAAACACCCACCCTTCCCCAAGTAACTGTCTCCTCTCCAAAGCAGAAAATGCTTCCAAAACCCCTCAGGATACTTGGCTGCATAATGGCAATTAAAGAAGGGCTGTGGAGAGGAATTAGGAGAGAAACAACGTTGTTCTTACAGACAAACATTTGACATTATGATCACAACTTTAATCATACCTTAAATAAAATTTTGAAAAAAGTAAATAAAAACAATAATATAAAGCATTTTCAGTTTGTACCTTTCCGGTGCACTGCAAGTGTTGGCCTGGCACGGAGAGTGAGGTAACGAACATGGTAATGCAGCGTAGCAAGAATACTGTCCCCATGAGGCTGCACATCCTTCGCAGAAGTATGGATCTACGGAAAGTACATAGGAACTCAATACAAGAATCCTAATATATTGCATTCTTATATCAGTACAGTTACAGTAAAAACATTTCCCTGCACCCCAACTTAATCCCATGAAGTCACTTCATCATTGCTACAATCATTGCTTTCACAGCAAAACCCTCCTTTTTTTGTGTAAGTAGGACTGTAAAGGCATGGTTCCACATGGCAGGATGAGCCACTGCTGCACGCTGACTACCACCACAAGGTGCAGCTCCATCCTGCAGGTACACTCGTATGAGCTCTGGCACTCATACCTGCTGGGCTAACTGATAAAAATCAACAAGCTGGTGAAAATTTAACTGAAAACACACATGCACACAGACAAAAGGAGTTTTCTGCTCTTCAGTGACTGCAAGCCGCTAGGTTGGCTCAGTCATCCTGTGGAATATCTTTCTTGTAGGACTTCCTTATATACCAATTTATTACAGTATGAGCCTACATACTGACAGTTCTCTGAAGTACAGATGTTCTGAAGGAAATCACGTACAAATCTGGTAGAAAAGCAAATTCTTACTCCTGGTTAAGATTCACAGGTCACCTTTCTTGATTAAATCCCCATATTAGAAGCTTATAAGATACTTATTGAATGGAAAGTCTTAATCATAATAATAATTTTTTGTTACAGTCCTTTCTCTGCATCAAAGTACCAATTAATTTGGATTTTATATACTACACCTGTGTTTGTGAAGCAGGAGAACCAGCAGCCAAATATAGCAAAGAATTACACCGCATACTTCAGTCATAGCAAAAGCCCACGGTATCCTAGGGACGCTAAAAAGGATGAAGCAAGACAGTTAACTTACAATTGCTTAATTTCTCTTTCTAGTCTCAGTATTGGCAATAAAGTCATACAAAGTTCTAATGACAAAACTAACTTGTATTAATCTGACAGTAAACTACAACCAAAAAGTATTTTGTTAGAGTGGATGAAATGGAATTTGAATTAGTTTTTTAATTATGTTACCTCCTTTCTAATAATGGATTCCAGCAGAAACTTACACAGAATTATGCAAGTCAAAGAAAATCCCTAGTATGCTCACCTAATTCACATGTGTTATTTCCTAACAGGATGTTCTCCTCTGCCCCTGCTTCCCAACAATGTTTTTCACTCTGACACAAACTTGCATCACGTCAATTATGCCTATATTTTTAAGAACGCCATGTCAACACAATCAATGCAATGTTGCAAAGTCTAAAGTGCTAGATGCTTGTAAGGAAGCAGAACTGCACAGAAAAGTGTTAGGAAAAGAACAATTGTTTTCAAAGCTAGATTTTGGTGACAATCACTATATACAAATCTTCTAGCCTTGCTTGTCCAAAGATTTAAGACTTTCTTGCATACATGTGGCAGCAGTAACTATTTCCACTCTGCAATTTCAGCAGAATACTGATCAACAGATTTCCAGAGAGGCTGCTCGCCGCAGTTTTGTGTTCCCCCTGATGCAGCAGCAAAGCACTGCTCAAATGTGGTGATCACCTCACATTGTTTTGCTGCTTTCTGAAATTGTCATTCTCCTGCCCTCTGAACACCCTGGTACTGCCCTGGGAACTAAATCCAGTAACGCCATAGCTCCCGCTCTTTCTCCGCTCTTCCAGTTGCTGGATGTGGTCTATCCTGACTGAGTTATATCTGAATTTTTTGGGGGGGGAGGATTCTGCAAACTAACTCAAGATTAGACTCCTGCTAACTTCCTGAAAACAGATATCACTGGCAAGAATGAGATCACAAAGACCGACCTCTTAAACAGTTTATCCTGCTTTTAAAACTCTTCAAGCAATAAGTTCCTACGCTGCAAGTGCAGTTGCTCAGTGGGAGCACTTATCCTCTATTAAATCTCTAATGAATTACTGGAATTTCACCTTTGCTATTGTGTAGCTGTGCTGCCTCAAGTGGCAATGTTTTCCTTGAGAAATGAGGAGGTATTGCTGAAGTCACAACAGTGTTTACATACGCGGATACCATACAACTGAAAAACAAGCTGGTCTATTCAGTCACTTCAGAATTCCCTTAAACCATCTTCCACAAGCTGTCAGTGGGGAGACAGCAAATATACAGTATCAGGGCTATTCCCTTTCCATTTCCTTGCTCACTGGCAGACCAAAGGACTCCTTCAACAAAAACTATTCTACCCCACAACACGTTCAGCTTCACAGCAGCATCTGGATTTCAGAAAGTGCATACAGTTACTTATCTATGCCAGGTGACCATCACCGTTTGTACTAGAATAAGAGCATAGACGAGCTGATTCCTGTGGTGTGATGAGCTAAGTGTGCAGAATTGAATATAAACTGGGTAAAACAATAGCTCCATTCCCTGAGAAGACTGAATCTCCACATCTAATGGATGCATCTTCAGCTATGAGGACAGGCGGAGAGAGCTGGAGTTGTTCAGTGTGGAGAAGGCTTATGGAGACTTTAAAGCAGCCTCCCAGTATTGAAAGGGGCTCCTGACAAGCTGGGGAGAGATATTTTACAAGGGCACGGTGTGATAGGATGAGGGGGAAATGGCTTTAAGTTGAAAGGGGGAAGATTTAGATGGAACATTAGGAAGAAAGTCTTCATGCTGAGGGTGGTGAGGCCCTGGCCCAGGTTGCCCAGGGAAGCTGTGGCTGCCCCCTTCCTGGGGGTGTTCAAGGCCAGGCTGGAGGGGCTTGGAGCCTCCTGATCCACTGGGAGATGTCTCTGCCCATGGCAGGGGGGTGGAACTGGATGGACTTTAGGATCCCTTACAATCCAAACCATTCTATGATCCTATGTGCATTTTACCTTAGCAGAAAGGTTTACGGCCCTCTAATTACTATCCCACAGAGGCATCTTCATATGAAACTTTGGAAATGAAGATAAGACAGCCGACGCATTAACCATCACATTACTATTTTCTTTTAAGACAGTTTCTTACCTATCTAGAAATATGTCTGGTAGAGGTGGATACGTTTGCATGTCAGGTACTCGCTCGTGCACTATAACCATAACGAACGATGTAAAGCCGAACACTATGAAGACATACACACAACTTAAAATTGTCTTCCAATACTCTGGGTCCAGCCTCCGCGTCAAGTGTTTGTTTTTTCCATTTGCATATTGATACTGATCACCATTCAGGTCTGTAACTGGTCCATCACAGTCCCGAGGTACTTCACCATTACAAAACCAGTCTGCACCCTGCAGCGAGCCAACACTCTGGCATGCTGTGCCAACATGACCATCGCTGCTGTAACCCAGCTCTTCTAGGACATCCAGATGCTGCTTCTGTAGCTTGCGTATGGACAGCATAAGCCTTTTGATGTCCCCCAGGATTTTGATTTCCAAAGGAGGTGATCGTAAATCATACTCTGTGAGTGTCAGCAGTGTGATTCCATCCAGCCTGTGTCTGTTACACAAAACATCCACATATTCACAGAATCCTTCTTCCTTCAGCCACTTGGCCACATTCTTGGTAGTCCAACGTCGGATGCAGAGCTGGGTATTGCTTGCCATCCTCCTTCTCTACCCGCCAACGGAATTAACCTGTTAAGATATTGGAGAAAGAGACAGACCCAAATGTTTACCAAAGATTAATGAAATACCCCTGTATTTTGTGCAATTTTAGATGCTTAATTAGCCAAATGCATTGTATAAAGGAGCCAGCTAAAAACCAGACATATCATTTATCAGGCAACATAAAAATGCTTTTAAAATATTTTTATACAAGCAAAACTAAATAATTATCTCACTTGTTCCTAAACAGAAATGTAAAGCTACCAAGCAGCAGAATATTTCCTAGATGTACCCAGTCTACTTTTATGCCTTAGTTTAATAAAAATAAACAAATCTGGGTTTGTTAATTACACCATACAATTAAAAAGAGAGATTAATCTGTTTTTTAAGTCTCAGCTTAATCATTAGTCTTCCCCACTGTTTGCAGTTCATAAACTAAGCAAGAAAGCATAGCCAGCAACCATGCAAAACTTAATTAAAGCTAAAATAACACATTAGAGGTCCAATTCACTGCACTGTTTTAAAACACCTACCGAAGCTTTGGTGGCACAACATTCCCTCCAACCCATCCCAAGTAAACCTAAGAGTAGTCATCTACAATAATATTGACCCGAGGAATCTTAGTTGTATATTTGTGATGCAGCCATCATGTTTTCATCATTGATCTCAGTAACTTATATGCTTATTACATTGCAAATCCTTCAAAATCCTTGTGGTTAGCAGGGCAAGGGAGGTGATCCTCCCCCTCTCTACTCCTCTCTCGTGAGACCCCTGCCTGGGGTCCTGTATCCCATTCTGGAACCCCCGAGATAAGAAGGATATAGAACTGGAAGGATATGGAGGAAGCCATAAAGATGATCCAAGGTCTAGAGCACCTCTGCTATGAGGACAGGCTGAGAGACTTGGGGTTGCCTGGCCTGGAGAAGAGAAGGCTCTGGAAAGACCCTACAGTGGCCTTCTAGTACTGAAAGGACTACAGGAAAGCTGAGGAAGGGCTTTTTACAGCAGCATGGAGTGATAGGACAAGGGGGAATGGCCTTAAATTGGAAAGGAGAAGGTTTAGATTAGACATTAAGAAGAAATTCTTCACAATGAGGGTGGTAAGGCACTGGCCCAGGTTCCCCAGATACATTGCAGATCCCCATTGCAGATACATCCCCAGATACTGCCCCCTCCCTGGAGGTGTTCAAGGCCAAGTTGGAGAGGGCTTGGAGCCCCCTGATCCAGCGGGAGGTGTCCCTGCCCACGGCTGGAGGGTGGAACTGGATGGGCTTTGAGGCTTCTTCCAACCCGAACCATTCTACGATTCTATGAAAATATTCAGCTTTTAAAACAATGTTACTAGAAATTAAGCATTAGCCATAATTCCAAAGCATCTTCAAGAGAGACACAGTAACAGATAACAGAAAACCACACCAAAACCAGAAAAGATGTGTTCTCTTCAGATTTCAGGTTTCTCAATGATGTCTCAAGAATATTGTTTGGAGGAAGGCAAGGCATCTCAGCAATCTTTCGTTCACAGGACGGTGACAAGTCACCAGAACAGCTTAGAACAACCACTACAAAGAATGTTACATGGAATATAGGAACAAACTTTGAAAGTCTACCAGTGTCATACAAGTAATAAAAAGCTTATCTGGTATTGAAGACCCACAGCAGCACAGAATGGATTTGTGCATAATTTATATTTGGTGGCTGATGTACGGCTACAGTCCAAGAAACAGCTACAATTTTGCAGCTCTTTTGAACCTGGAAACACAGCCTAATTAAATGGAATGTTCCAATCACGCCAACCAAATCTCAGCAGATACAGGACAGTACAACACACTTGTGCCACATCCATCATTCACTGGAATTAAAGCAGGGAAACAGTCTATTTGATCTATTATTTAGCTTCTGTATATGGTAAACATGTACTCAAATCCACCATTCAACACAAAGTTTTACACCATCTTCACAGCTTTTTGTCAAAAAGCAGCTCTTTCCTTACCCTTTCTCTTTTTAAAGAGGTGCTGTGCCCATTGTCAGAAGTAGCTCTTATTGTAATTATTAGATGCAACCTTTTCTTCCAGCTTACATCTAACAGGATCACATGTGACTTTATTCTATAGGAGAGAAGATGCAATTTGTCCAACGAGATTTCCCAGTAGTGCAAATGAAACAGTTCAGAAGGAAAAGGAGCATACAAATCAAAGCTGCCGTTCTGAAAGACTGAAGGGAGTCGTACTTACGAACATATTCTGTCTGGAGTTGATCGATAGATTAACAACATGTACTTAATGCCCAGCATTAGATTCTCAAAAGTTGCCAAACCAGCCATAAACCACTAACTGAGCCTCTGCATTCACTATATTCTTTCTTCTCCATATAACAGAAATAAGCAAATACACTTTTATCTTACTATTGTTGAAAGTCTTGCTCAAAACAACAGTAACAACTACTTTGCTCACACACGTATCCACAAAAATGACATTTAATTTGTAATTCATGATCAGTTAATTGACCTTTTCTGTACTACTGCTTTTATCTTACTTCAGTAAAACAAACAAACTTGAGCTGCTTATCTGGAATTCCAGGTCTCCCTACTCCGAAATACAGATGAAATACTGAAAAAAAAACCCCTGTTAATCACAGTGGGTTCTATAACACCACAATCACCATGAGTTTTTTTAAAAGCAGTGAATTTAGACTCAGAGAAAATACACTCAACTTACTGCTTTGTCTTCCAACCTAAGTAACTTCCAAGGACAACAGCTGTAAGCCCTCCCTAACCTACAGGAATCCTGTTCTTTGTCGAGCAGCCCCACACCAGCCAAGTGTTTCTCCATCAAGCACTGCAGGAATAAAAACCAACCCTTACGTTCAGTGTAATAAAAGTGACCTCACAACACTGAGTAAATGATACCCACCCAAAGGGCACTGATGAACGTTTGCACCTGGGAGAAAGTCTGCATTCACCTCACCAGGCACCTGACTTGCTCCTGTTTTTAAATGCTGTCAAAGACCAGACATATAACCAACTCGAAAAGACAAGGAAATCAACAAGAGAAACAAGCACTTACACAAACTTAAACCGCTCTATACAGCTAATTTCCCCACAACCACAACAGTTTTGTTCTGCTGTTCAGTTCAGTTTTGATGACAAGGCAGGTTCTTTAACCTCAGAAACTGTCATGTTCTTCAGTCTACTGGTTTAGTACCACTTTTGTAGTTTAAAGGGTAAAAAGCACTTTCCCTAACAATCATAGCACCAGGAATACAATCCAGATCTCTGTTCCCAACTGCACTTGTTCCTTTTTGAGTTTAAGAGTGCAACATAACTTTTGCAATGCTACCAGCCTGCAATGCCAGACTAACGAAGAGACCAAATTCCCTAAGTAACTGCACATAAATCCAAAAGAAAACAGCACCAGTAACTACTTTGCCTTATACACTAGTGGTATGAAACACTGCTGAAACCAAATAATATATTACATTATCAAACGGTGAATAACATGCACGAATAACAGAGAGCAAGCACAGGCTTAAGTGTCAGAGGGCAAAATATCCTTTTTGACTGACATCAGCAATGTCTGGAGCTCACTTGTTGACGACTTTCCTGCTGCTGGGACTTGATATTTAGTCAGCTCACCACTAGCACGTATCATATGTCTCGTTTCCCTTTTTCCTTACCCAGACTTCCAGTTAGCAGCAAGAACATAACTGAATCTGAACTTCACATGCTTGTGTGTACGAATTTCTTTTTTCGGAAGAAAAGTATTACTTTATGAGCCATGAACATTTCTACAATTTGTTTGGGGCATTGCAAAAAATGAGATGCTTCTGAAAGGCTGAGCACATCCCTTAGCATGGTATATTTTGCAGGCGTGTATGTAAATACAGAAAATTCACCTCTTTCAAAATGTTTATCCACAATTCTACCATGTATTCCTCTACTGAACTACTGCTGGTCAGCCATCAAATCTCTAACATACCTAACATGCAGACTAAGTCAGTACATTGAGCACCTCCTGTACAAGGATGCGCTGAGAGAGTTAGAGCAGGTTCCAGTAATGAAAGGGGCTTCAGGAAAGCCGAGGAGGGGCTCTTGGTCAGGGAGTGCAGGGACAGAATGAGGGGGAATGGTTTCCCGCTGAAAGAGGGGAGATTGAGATGAGGTCTTAGGAAGAAATAGTCTCCTGTGAGGGTGATGAGGCACTGGCACAGGTTGTCCAGATATGTCAGGGCTGCCCCATTCCTGGAGGTGTTCAAGGCCAGGTCGGATGGGGCTTTGAGCACCCTGATCCAGTGGGAGGTGTCCCTGCCCGTGGCAGGGGGTTGGAACTGGATGGGCTTTAAGGTCCCTTGCAACCCAAAAAAACTCCATGATTCTATATTGGGGTGAAAACATGTAAAGTTGAATACGATTATCACTACTCCAGCCAATAAAAAGCAGCATTAATATCACACTAACATCAAGCTGCAGTCCTGTTACAGAAACAAAACTCGGTTAAACCAGAATCATAGCTGAAGGGTTAAATAAGATCCCAGTGATGTTCACAGCAGTGAGTGGAACAATGACTAGATTTGTTTATTCTGGACCCGCATGCAACACCCTACCAGCACCGTTCCTGCTTCCCTACCTGCCTATGGCTCTCCTTGCTGAACATACCTCTGGATTTTTTTCCCAGCTAGGTTTGATTCTCACTGTCCTTGAGAAATTTTCAGAAAGACACTGAAGAACTATCAGATCTCAAGTGATTTAACCTACATTTCTTTCTGGAAGATTTCAAGCTGAATACAGGTGACTCCAACCAGCTCCTCCTTTACTAGGTTTGCTGGCCTAGGAGCACAACATCAAGAGAAGGTTTTTTCTGTATAACAGCTGCTGGTTTGGAATGTGGACTAGACCTGAATTTGAGGCTCCTCAGCACAAAAAAGCCACACACAAAAACATGCACTGAGCCAGCCTGTGATAATAAGACTACTGTCACACACCAATTCAGTAATGCTGTGCTGGGAAAAGAACACACAGCCCCGCCTTGTTAGGCATCAAAAGTCTCGGGTACTCTGCTGACTTGCAAGCTTGTCACTCACTCCTCCTTAGAACTCTAAATTCGTCAGTGCTTATTTAAAGCAAATAGCACCAAAGGTTTTATTGCCACATAGTAGAGAGTGACTTAATCCTTACCTTCTAAATGCCTTCTAAATACAGTATCTTGTAAACAAAGGCAGCAAACACCTCTTGCAAAAACAATAAAGGGATTTTTCATGTTTTTTTTTAACACAACAGCTACCATGTTGTGTATATTAAAACTAATCAAACATCGCATACCACCCACCACAAGAACAAAAAAATATGTAAGTATTTTCCTGAAACAAGCAGATGTAGAAATATGCCTGTAAAACCCACACTCAGTTATACTTGGTGGCTCTGCTATCGGGTTCCTTCATAAACATTTCCAGTTAAGTGAGATGATCATCAGCATCTCAACTGTACCCAAAGGTCTTTCTGCTATTTATGAGGGCAAGATAGAAATCTCATGAAGTAACACTTTAGCTGAGGATTTAAACCATCAAGGAAGACGTAACTTTTCAAGAATTATTTACTGAAGTGCTGCATTGTGGAAAATACAGAACTGAAACTGTAAATCCAAAGATCAGCTCTGTATGCTCAGAGGAACTTTTCTGTTGGAATGCCTTCATGCAAAACCGAGAGCAGCTATTACAGAAAGCCCTGAAAGCTGAACATATTTGTCCTAAGAACCACTAAGTGTGGTTACAGATTGCAGCAAGCGGAGCAGAATGCACACTGCTCCCTAACTTGTACACCTCTTCAAATCAAACAGGTTGAACTACACTCAAGTCTACACTCAGAGTGGCTTAACTTCTCATCTACCAACAAGCCAACAAGGCTTTTTTTCATCCTACCACCGTAATTCAAGGAACACACAAGTGATTTTAAAACAACCAATCAAGTACTCCACCACTTTATCTCAGGATGTAATTCACAGTACTCCATTAATATTTGTACAAGATCTTGAACATTTCACATGCCAAATGTCAAGTATTTTTTTCCCCAACTTCAAGTAACAGTATATCCATCTCATAACAGCACATTTGCTGCTCTTCTTTCTTATACAACTTAGCAATAAAAGAATTCAGGTTTGTTTTCTCCTTTATTTCTTTCTTTTTTTTCCCCCACACCCTAATCTTAGGACGGAAATAGGAGAAAACATGAACAAACTTCCCATCCAAATTAATATCAGAAAAATATTTAAAGTTGAACTGGTTTTGTTCCTACTTTCCACAATCATTTCCAACCTCATCTTTCCGGTCTAGTGAAAATCTCGGAGCCTTCCTCATTTTAGATGCGTTAAGATAAATAAGAAATAAAAAACTTTTAGAAGTTTCATTATTTTCAAATAAACATTAACAAAATATTATGCTTTACATATTTACTCAGCCAGCAAAATGGGCTGCAAAACTGAGCTCGTTACAAAGAAAAGTGAGAGTATAAAGCCTGAAAGATTGCAACTTCTAGGGCAACCTGTGTTTTGAATTGTATAGTACCAAAGAAAACACCCAACCAGCCAGCAAAAGGCCATATAAAATAGCGAACAGGATAATTTAAAATTCTTGTTCTTGACAAACCTAGAGTGTTTCCTCCACATCCAAGTAGCACTTTTGTAACAAAACCTTACCAAATTTTCCAAACAATTTCCTCCTACTGGGTCTAAAAATCATGTTGCCCCAGTCCTTCAAGTTAATTCCACCTCTTTTCTATATCACAGAAAGCAAAAGGAAGAGCAAGACCACCGGCACTCCCTTAGCTCAGATATCCAGCAAGACGCCCCTCTGCCAAACTTGAGGATATTTAAATGCCAGGGAAAGTCTTGTGGAACCGCTGCCATCCCAGAGCACAGCATGGTCAGCTGCTCTGTGGAGATGGCATAGACTCTGTGTTCAGCTGCATGAGGGAGCTCTGTGGAGATGCACCACGCTGAGTGCCAGGGGAATCTTCCATCAAGCCATCTTCCAACACAACCTGCGTGTTGGGGTTTTTCGAAAGGAATTCTGTAAACTGAAGCATCAAATACAAAACCGTGACAGCGCTTCAACCCCAGTTAGAAACCAATAAACACATGAACATTAACACTGCCTCTCATTTGCCTCTTCTTCCGTTAACTTACAGAAAAGCCTGCCCTTTTGAAGTACTGGTTTTAAAGCCAGCAATCAGCAACCATAAGGTGAGCAGTCGGAGAGGCTGCCTGATGCGCAGGGCAGCGTGGATCTGAGAAACCCATTGGATGACAGCTTCTGCTGTTTCAATTTCATACACACACACGGGCCTCAAGTCCCACAAAATCCATTCCACATGGGCAGCCTCCTCCATCTAAACCCAAAACACAAATAGCATGCGTGCAAACCAACAACAGCACTCTTCCACGCTGCCTCATTAACTCCTGCACCCGACATGGTCAAATGAGCCTAACACACAGCACACCCACCCGGCATCACTTCCAGAAGCGATGTTTCCCGCAAAGGCCGGCACAGGGGCGAGACACCAAAGGATCTCCCTCTTCTCCCAACCTGTCGTGACATGAAGGCACAGCCCAGACCTTGCCACCCTCAGTCGCCCTGCCTCCTACTCACGAGGCTTCTTAGAATCACGGAACAGTTTGGGTTGGAAGGGATCTTAGAGCCCATCCAGTTCCACCCCTGCCATGGGCAGGAACACCTCCCACTGGATCAGGGGCTCCGAGCCCCACCCGACCTGGTCTTGAACACCTCCAGGGATGGGGCAGCCACGGCTTCTCCGGGCAACCTGTGCCAGTGCCTCACAGCAAACAATTTCTTCCTAATCTCTCATCTCCACCTCCCCCCTTCCAGCTGAACACCGGTTCTTCCTCATCCTCTCTCTGCACTCCCTGACCAAGAGCCCCTCCCGAGCTTTCCCGCAGCCCTTTCCAGCGCTGGAAGCTGCTCTAAGCGTTCCCAGACCCTCCTCTCCCCGGGCTGCCCCCCAGCTCTCCCAGCTATTCGACCCCACCTTACCCCGCAGCCCCGTCCCGCGGCGGGAGGGCAGAGCCGAGGGAGCGGCGCCCCCGCCGCCCCTCTCACCCGCAGCGTCCGGCCCCCCCCATGCCGGCAGGAAGGGGCGGTGCCGCGCGGCGGCTTCCGACGGGGCGGGCACAGCGCCGGGCGGCTCCCGGTGGCCTCGCGCAGGCGGGTGCTGCGGCCGCGATCGGCCGGGGCTGGGGTGAGGCAGCTGGGCAGCTCTCAGTCAGAGTCGTGGGATGGTTGGGTTGGAAGGGACCTCAAAGCCCATCCAGTTCCAGCTTCTGCCATGGGCAGGGACACCTCCCACTGGATCAAGTTGCTCCGAGCTCCATCCAACCTGGCCTCGAACACCTCCAGGGAGGGGCAGCCAAGACTGCTGTGGGCAACTTGTGCCAGGGCCTCCCCACCCTCGCAGGAAAACATTTCTTCCCAAGATCTCATCTCAATCTCCCTTCTTTCAGCTCATATCATAGAATCACAGAAGCATAGAGCCATAGAATAGTTTGGGTTGGAAGGGACCATAAAGATCACCCAGTTCCACCCTCTGCCATGAGCAGGGACATCCCACTAGATCAGGCTGCCCAATGCCCCATCCAACCTGGCCTTGAACACCTCCCCAGGGTGGTGCAGCCATGACTACCATAGGCAACCTGTGCCAGTGCCTCATCACAGTCATGGTGAAGAAATTCTTCTTTATAGCTAGTCTAAATCTGATTTTCTCCAGTTTATGTCCATTCCCCCTCGTCCTGTCCCCGCACTTCTTCAAGAGCCCTTCCCCAGCTTTCCTGGAGCCCCATTCAGTCCTGGAAGCTGCTCTAAGGTTTCCTCAAAGCCTTCTCTTCTCCAGGCTGAACAATCACACCTGTCTCAGTCTGTCATCGTATGGGAGGTGCTCCAGACCTAGGATCATCTCCGTGGCCTCCTCTGGACATGTTTGAACAGATCCATATCCCTCATATTTTGGGGATTTCAGAACTGGACACAGGACTCCAGGTGAGGTCTCACCAGAGCAGAGGGGCAGAATCCCTTCCTTCACTCTGCTTCTGATGCAGCCCAGGTCATAGTTGACTCCCTGGGCTGTGAGCACACGCTGCTGGTTCACATCCAGCTTCTCATCAACGAGCACCCACAAGTCCTGCTCCACAGGGCTGCTTTCAATCACATCATCCCCCATCCTGTACTGAAACCACAGTTTAAGATCATCCAGTCCGACCCTTAACCTCACACTGCCCTATCTCTAAGCACCACATCCACTGGCCTTTCAAATCCCTCTAGGGATGTAGACTCTACCACTGCCCTGGGCAGCCTGTTCCAATGCTTCACGACTCTTTCAGTAAAGAATTTTTTCTCAATATCCAACTTAAACCACCCCTGGTGCAACTTGAGGCCATTTCCTCTCCTCCTATCACTTGTTACTTGGTTGAAGAGACCAGTACCCACCTCGCTACAATGTCCTTTCCAAGAGCTGCAGAGAGCCAGGAGATCTCCCCTCCAGCTGCTTCTTCTCCAGACTGAAAAGCCCTAGTTCCGTCAGCCACTCGCAGAATGCCTGTGCTTCGGACCCTTCTCCAGCTCTGTTCCCCTTCTCTGGACACACTCCAGCCTCTTTCCTGTAGTGAGGAGCCCAAAACTGAACCCAGGGTTCAAGGTGCAGCATCAGTAGTGCAGAGTACAGGAGGAACAACCACAATCATAGAATCATTATGGTTGGAAAAGACCTCTAAGATTATCCAGTCCAACCATATACGATCAATCAGCCTAACACCAATGTGTGGTGCTTCTTCCTCAGCCTCTTCACTAGGACCAGGTTGCGGCAACGTCTTGTGAGACTCGGCCCTGGATTTGTGGGAAGAGAAGTCCGAAATATATGGAAGTACAGCCATAACTCCCTTGAGCTGTGTAAGAAACTCAAAATCCAACTCAAAATTGGTGGGGTGTTTTTTAGAGGTAAGGAGACAAATGCCTAAACCTTCCATTATCCCAACAGAGATCAGCTGAAGAGAAAAGCGAGAGTGTCTTGCTTTCCTAACTGAAGACAAGCAGAACATGCCTAAACCAGGCTAAGGGTATAAAACCCAATTCTTGGAAGACACTATAGTGTATTTTTTTTTTCCAGTATGATCTTTCTGTCCATCATTTGGAAGGACCTTAGTACACTGTAGATGGGAGAAAGAAGTGGAAGTTTGAGCACACTAAATGGAATTTTCATTGATTTTTTTTTTTTTTTTATGAGAAATGAATAAACACAGAGCAACACTGCCATCATTTACAAACCCACTAGTGGTGTCGTGAAGATATCCCCATCCTTCATTTAAAGGAGAATATAGGAGAGAAAATTTGCAGGACCTTCATACTGTCAATTTTCCCATCAAGCAATCGTTACAAAACATTTCTCTTCTTGGTAGATGCGCCGTTTTTTGCACCGTTACTCTTTTCTGATGACTGTAGAAGAAATAAATCTGAAAACTGGCAGTCATTCATCCAGTGTGATCCACAGCACCGATGTGAACAGCACTGACAACTTGTGAAAGCTTCAACAAGGCACTGTCACTTCAGAAGCTCCATAAATAATACAAAAGGCAGGGATGGAAGGAGACAGACGAATTACAAACAAATAGCTCCAGAAATAAATTTATTTTGTAGATCAACAGACTGTGGTAGCAGCCAGCCCTTTACAGCAGCAGAACACAGTCCAATGAAAAGTCAGAACTCGCTTTGTTGATAATGTAATTACTATGAGGTCCAAGTGACCTAAGATATGGCTTCAGTTGAAGTAAAAAGAAGGTGCCAGTGTCACTCCATTAAGTTAATGACACTAGCCTTTTCATAGAACTTGGCCTGGTATTCTTTCTTCTCAGAGAAAAAGAGATCTTTTGCAGTCTTCACCCTTGTGCCACAACAGTGAAACATAGAAATACTGGATTTCAAAATGCTTCGCAGCTACATCAAGTTGCCGAGTCATCAAGCAGTCCAATGCAAATGTCCACCATTCCACAATCTCAATTGTAGTGGACTACATGCATTTTAATTAGATGAAATACTGGATATTCAGAACAGAAACAAGCTGTAAGAACTTCTGCTCAACACCACATGCCCAGATACCGGTTCAAAGATGCTTAATTCTAAGCAGTCTGTTCCATCTTGCTATTGTTCACACCAACGATGCGCAGCTTCCCAGATGAGTTGCTGCAGTTGGAGTGAATATGCCACTTCCTTTGCCAGTTTAGCAGCCTCTGCAAACACATAGGGATTAAATGCTGTTTCAGTCCCCACAGTGTTCCCCTTCTTTCCCTTTACCTGCACTACAGGAAAAACTGACCAATCTGCTTTCCTCATTGATAAACACACACATATGAATCCAAAAGAAGCACACGTAACCATTCAAATGGACCTTGTCTTCCTGCTTATAATGGGCCCATTAATAAAGCTGGCTTACTCCAGGTCCATATATTATAATTCTAAATACCTAGCAGTTCTCTGAGAAAGAAAACAAAACTATAGAAGAGCAAGGCGATTCAGTTAAAAGAGACTTCATGCTTTTCTACTACATGCGTTCTTCGCTTGTTCTGCCATGAACTTTTCTTTACCAGCTGCCAGTCAATCACAGCTTTCTGCACACTTCCAGGTGCCAGGCTGGTACAATTTACAATCCATTATCACTTGTGCTTGCATCTGAAAAACTGGTTTGAGCTAAAAAATGTAAAAATAAGTAAAAACTGAAATTAAAAATGGCCGCAAAAATAGCAGTAGCAGGCTACAGAGCTGTCTCATCACAGTTCAGGTCACCGTGTCAGTGCCTTACACACAATCCTGGGACTAACTCACCTTTGTGATATCATTCTCAGCTTTTTTATAGGAGAGGCCAGTGCTGCTGTGTCCAGAATGCTGTGGCTTTGTTATGTGGCTTTTAATACAAACATGCACTGGAGTCCACCAGCTCAGCCGATTGCAAGAAGGAAATAAAAATGAAAGCAGGTGTTTCCTTGTCCTGTTTTCCCTACGCTGTTTATAGCAAGACCAGGAATCCATCTGCAAACAAATTCCAAATCCAGTCTCCAGACTTCAGAAATCCAGATTGGAAGATAAGCCATAGTTATATATAAATATGAATTCAGGACTGTCTGAAGCTTACAGGCCCCTTACGTTACATCAGCAATAGATCTCCACCCAGTGATCTCCTGGCCAAAAGTTGCATCCATACCAAAAGCGGAGCAGACAGACATAAGCAGGCTGGCCACGTGTCAGTGGAGGTAGCCCCGTGCCACGCCTTACAGTTGCTGGGCTGCTTTACAGCAGCAATTTGCCAGCCTCAGTGCTGGAGAAAGCCTTGATGGTTGATTTCTATCCGAAGTTATCACCGCTAATGGCATTTTTCTGCTCTGTCTTGTTTCATCATCTAACAAATATTTTTAAAAAGATCAAATTGTTTTGCACAGAAAAGTGCACAACTGAACACTCGTAACTCTTAAATGAACATAGACATGCAAAAGCTGCTCAGCCACCACACTTCGAAGCTGAAAACTACTTGTCCTTGCTAAAATTGGATGTTCTTTAAAAGAGCGAATTATGTAAATAGTTTGTGCTTTATTTAACAGAAATTTCCAATAAACCTCATTCTATCACTTTGAGTTATGTCACTTCCTGCCGTGTGACACGAAGGCATTGGTATCAGTTTGACAGGCACTGCCAATGCTGACATGTCAGCCTGAGAATTTATGAGAAATTATAAGCTACAGATATTTTTAAAACTACTGCAGATTGCCAAGAAAAAAAGGCTTTAAAATGTGTATTTACACTGGGTGGATCTTTGGATGGAAAACAATTTATTCAATTCACATAGTTGTACTGATTCAATGTTCAAGCTGACACTTCAAAAAAGAAAAAAAGAGAGCAAATTTATATTGAAATTTCTCAACTGGCTCCAGTTACAATATATTATATAGCAAAGGAAAACATGCTAATGTTTTCGTTTTGTTTTTTTTTTTTTTTTAAATTTGTCATTAAATAATACTGTTAGCATTTAATAATTTGAAATAATCTATCTCAAATAAATCTCAAAACCATATGCAGGAGAGAAAGGCCCCAGCTGAAAAGAAAATGAATTGCTTATGAAAACTTTCTTCCAGCAGAGAGTACAGGATGGCAAAGGGGTATCTTTCACTAGAAGTGCTAACTGATCTAACTGATCTAAATCTTTTTCTGGGTTTTGGGGTGGGGTTTTTGATAATCTCATTTTTGTATAGATCAGATCCCACCTTATTATTTTCTCACAATCTCTGTGCTTGAGTTGAAGCTTATTTAGATCAGTCATATGTGAACATTTAAGCATCTACTTCATCTTCAAATTTCTTACTCTTGTAATATAAGAAAAAGGGACTGAATCCCTAAGAATTAATCAAATCAGTGAAACAAACTGTTTTTCAAGGCAAAAAATAAACTTGGGAGGGGGAGGTAGAAAAAACAGAATAAATTCCAAGTGCTGAGAGACAAAATAGTTCTATAAAACAAACATACAATAATCATAGAATCATTAAGATTGGAAAAGACCTGTAATATTATCCAGTCCAATTGTCAGTCCAACACCACCGTGCATACTAAACCATGTCTAAAGTGCCCTATTTACATGCTCTTTGAACCTCTCCAGGGATGGGGACTCTACCACTTCTCTGGGCAGCCTGTTCTAATCTTGTAGAACACCAGAAAAACCTGTCTCACTTCGTACTGACTTAAATGCACCAGAATTCAATTAGTTCAATTCTTCAATAGCTAACCAGCCTGAAAATCAAAGCCTGAAAACAGGCTGATGAATTAAACAAGTAGATCTTTCGTAGTAGATATCTGTATCTATGGAACCATAGGTAGCTAAACTTCCATGCTGGGACACTTTCACTACAGAAATTTTCCTCTTTCAGGATATGTGAAAGGAGTTTGATTTTGGCCTCATTTTCACTAGCAAGAAGGAAGGATGTCCCAGACACAGAAGCAGTTGGTACCCATCACAGTGGTTTCAATGGAAGAGACTCCCTGTCCGTGCAATAGGTCCCGTTTCCAGCCACTGCAGGTTTTCCCGGCAACGCCATGCTGTGTGCTCCATGGCAGTTTGCACTGTGGCCACCTCATACATTATTAGCCAGAGAATGTTTGATTTAGATTACTGCACCACGTACTGTCTACAAAGTAATCACAAAGGCATAGTCCACTCCTTAGAACACCCAACAGAAAGCATAATTTTGACATTAATCACACATAAATATCAACTGAAACAGCAGCTATTTTAAGATCGTATAGAATTTCATACAAATGTCTGCCTAAGAGCTGCCCAACCCAACAGTCAGGAGAGCATCCAAATTCTCAAAAATTCCCTACTGACAGAAAGCTGATTTTGCCTTTATTCAGCATGACTACATATCAGTTTGTTGCTTTTCACATCCATCCATCCTTGGTAGCTTTAAGAAAGTCAGGAAAGCAGCAAAGCTGTGGAGAGCTAAACCCACCTGGACAAAAAGGTTACACCTGGAAGGAATGTCCTGCCAAACTTGAGGACAAAGCTAAATTCATGCTTTCCAGTTTTTCAGCATTTGAATTCAGGCTACTGTTACAGAAACTAAATTACAACAGTTCTTCACAAAAATTGTGGGCTTTCCCTGAATGTTAACAAAAGGACAAAAATCAGAGAATGGTTTGGGTTGGAAGGGACCTTAAAGCCCATCCAGTTCCAACCCTGCTGCCATGGGTGGAGACACCTCCCACTGGATCAGGGTGCTCAAAGCCTCATCCAGCCTGGCCTTGAACACCTCCAGGGATGGGGCAGCAACAACTTCTCTGGACAACTTGTGCCAGGGCCTCACCACCCTCACAGCAAAACATTTCTTCCTAAATAATGCACTGCAGGAACAAGGAGATGATGGAACAAAGCCTTCAGCTTCACTTTGAGGAGTTAGCACTTCTCCTGAGAAGGATCTCCAGCTTCCTGAGAGTTCCACGTCAAGATGCACATCAGCAGAGGAGAGCCTGACTGTCCTGGATTGACTCCCAAACCTGATGGCTAAGTCCTGTGTAAATACATGGAAGGACAGGTATATTCTGAACCACCCTGGCCCAGTGTTGGGGGCAGAATAGCAGGCAAGAGAGAACACAGAGCGGGAAAAGATGGTCCTCAAAAAAAGCCAGTAACACAGCTTTACCAAAGTCATGTTCACAGACTCTTAACTGCGTAGGAGATGCTAAGTGTGGAAAGGCACAATTCTGAAGCAAACAGACCTATGTCATGCCGATGTTGGAGGCACACAGGACTTGGACATCATTCTTCTGGATTTCATTTTTCCCGCTCAGAAGCTTTCATACTGCAGATGAACTCTTGAGTTCTTAGTCAGTGCATTTGAGGCAGAGGCCAATAAAAGCTTTACAACTGAAAAGGGACAGAATTAAACAGGAGCACATTTCTGACAGAACTTGATTGGCAACAAAAGGGCTGGGCTTACATTTAAAAAAACTTGCAGTGAAGTCTCAGCTTGAGACTCTACCCAGAAGCCTGAGAAAAGTAAAACAAATTAAACAACTTAACTGCTCAGTCAGCTTTCCTCACTCGTGAGCACAAATCAATCAGCTGAAAGATCACTAGTTCACCAAAGGATAAAAGAATGAAGCAGAAAAACAAGGTCACTTACTAAGGAAATGCAGGTAGTGCTAGAAGTTTAATTGTAACCGTTTCTGTAGGTGTCTGCTGGATATGACCCACTGGTTGCCTCGTTCCCAGCCCAGCCTAGCTACATGTTCCACTGCCCCCTTGACATAAGCCCAGCAGCACTGGTGCTTCCAGATTCTCTTTAACACCTTTCAGGCAAGAATATACATGGCAATGGGAACTAACAGTCTCTTTGTATATAGCAGGCTCTTAAAACAGTTTCTTCTCTAAATTCAAAGAATTTTAACAATTTCTGCTTCATGAGAGACTCTAAACAAGGTTACTTTTTTTTTTCTCTTGCATATAACTTTCACCCTGTGATGCTGGAAACTACTGCCTTATATTAGGGCGGTCTCTCACCCAAAGTATATTTAAGCATAGACTATCAGTCCAGACTTTAATACCTGGTTGCAAACAGCTCTCTGTGATAACATCTCTTGATAAAATAAAATAAGGCATACACTCTCTCCATCACAGTAAATCAATGCACGTGGAATAAAGGTGATCAAGGATGATATCAGCAGCAAGTTTCTCTTCTTAGGCCACCTTCTCTCTAGACTCCTTTCTTTTCAAGTGTTCTGCTTGTCAGCAGCCAGGCTTGCAAAGCGTATCAGCATTCCACATGTTTTGCCCTGTAGCTCCATCACTGCCAGCTTTGTAGCCCCTTGCCAGGAATCCCATAGTATGCAGCCCCAGAGCACAGACACCACTAAGCTTGGAAGAGCCACTAACACTCCAGTTTGACACAATGAACCATTAACCTATGGCTCACCAGATCTTCCTTTATGAACTCACCAGTAGCTTCCAAGTTCCACCTGTCAACCATTAAGCTCACAACCTTAGTTCTCTCTTCAACAGAGGGAGGTACCACACAGTATGTCAGGTGTGTTGTATTAACACCTTGGTGAAAGCAGTGACTGCAATACAGTAAGCTCAGGTAATTTTACTTGATGACAAAAGAGTAGCATCAAGAAACAGTTCTCTAGATTACTGGTGGTAGGCAAGACATCATCTGCTTGGTGTTTAAACTCCTGATGACTGTGTTAGTAGGACTCATTGGTGAGTTTCTGACCCATTTGCAGCTGTGTTTTTAAGCACCTGAGAGTAACTGGGAGACAGTTGTTACTGGAAGATAGTTGCCACTCTTCTTGAACTAGGCAAGTTTCTGTTTTCTTTTATTGGGCCTTTAATTGCTTATGATGAATGGCCAGATCTCACTGACTGCCACTGCCACATCAAGGACACCGCTGAGGGCAGTCACAGCCATATCTTGGTGGGCATCTTTTGGGCAGGAACTGACACTCCGGGTGCTGAGACTGCTGTGGGGCAGAGCCGTGTGGTTCTGGGGATGAGCCCCGGGGAGCAGACTGGAACCAGTACAGCCCTGTTTGGTACACGCATATGTTTCAACTGGCTGTGCCTGTTAGGGCCATGCCCAATCGAGTGGCCAGCGCTGGGGACGGTTCAGGGGGTGCGGAGATGTGGGTTGGCATGGCTCAGCAGCAGGAGCTGCTGCCTTGCACCTGCCCCAGCCCATCTTCTGGCCTCCCCCGTGACTGGCCCAGCGGCTGGCAGCACCCCAGTGTTCAGTGACATGCCTCTGGCTGGTGACAGCAGGGTCCGTCCCTAGATCTCAGTATGGCTGAGGTGGAGGCGGTGGGGACCCAGGGACCTGAAGGCACTGGGGCATGCATGGGGGATGTCCCCTCCCTTAAAGAAATTGAGCAGCTGCTGAACACTGGGCGGCCCTCTTGCAACCATGTTGATGAAGTATGGCCTAATCTATTCTTAGGAGACCTGTAAGTACAGCTTTCCGGACACACCTCCATTCCCTCTGTTTGAATGCTTCACAGGTATGGCTTTACACAGCTCATAGTTTTGCTACCTGCTGTCATTCGCACTGCAGTCAGCATGGTTTCTGAGATAAAATTATGACTAAGCTGGCTTTTGCTTCTTGCTCAGCCCTTGGAAGGAAGGCATGGGCTTATGCTCCAGCTTGTGCTCCAGCAAATGGCTCAGGAAATGCAATCCCAGCACTTCTACTGCTCTGGGAATATCTCTGCACCCATCTCAACTTGTTTGTCTTTTCCTTAGAGTAACAGCTCACAACAGGTTTGTTTTGTGGAAGATGGGTGTGACCCATGTTTTAAATGCTGCCCACGGCACAGCATACAGCCACGGAGGGCAGGACTATTATGGAGCAACCATTGATTACTACGGCGTACCAGCCCATGACCTCCCAAGCTTTGATATAAGCCAGTTCTTTTTCTCTGCAGCACAATTTATCCACAATGCTTTGAACACGCCAGGAGGTATGAAATTATTGCTGGTCATGTTTTTATGTGAGTTGGTAGCCTCTGGTAACAGGTCAGCTCCACAAGTTCAGTGGCGGACAAGTCTTCTGCCAGCTGGTGGTCACCTGCGCAGTGGGTGGTGGGAGTGCTGAGTACCTGTGTGTAGCTTTAGCCAGGTCCCAAAAAGGAGAAAAAGGATGAACAATACAGGAGAGAGACCAGGGCAGAGAAGAAGGGAGGCTGAGTAAGAATTAAAAAAATCTGGAGGGAAAGGCTCGTTCAAAAAGGGAGAGGCAAACCCATACATTTAATATGAACACCCTCTTTGAGACCCTCCTATGGCAACAGTATTTTTAAGAACAAACAAAGAATGAGACAAAAGTCTTGATTTCTACAGCCACCAGCCACATGCAGAGGCTCACATATTGCAGATGAGCTTCCCGTGTGAACAGGACCTGCACGGCTGTGCCCCTGAGGAGGAGATTTACCTTTCCCCAAGGAGGTTTATAGCACGTTGCACAAGAGACTGAGCTGCTTGGCACTGGTGCAATAAAATACTAATTAACCTGTGTTACGTAAAAGGCCATTCTTTAGCATGAGTAAACTGGCATTAATGGAGCTGTCTCAGTCTGTATTGCAGATTCTGCCTTCAGAAGAGAATTATAGTTGCAGCAAATTGCTTGATTATGCAACGGTCCTGGGCCAGTCATTTTTCTCAGTGGCTAATGTGTTAGTGCCATCCATTCAGACTGGATTTTAGCATTCTTCACCTAAGTAAGGCCCTGAAATCAGTGGATGCGGTGTTTCTCTTGCTTACAACAGAACCATGTCACTGCTTCGGCAGGGTTTTCTTTGATTTACCAGTAACTCTGAGATCAGGTGGCATCAGAAGTGCCACCTCATGGCACTTCTTATCAAGTAAGCGTAACACATGCAAATAAACTTAATTGTTAGCAGTTCATGTTTTCCATCAGATAGATAAGAAATACATCATATTTGTGGTGTTAATTCTGCCCAGGCTAGAGAAGGCAGAAGGGGTTTGCCATCCTTTTAAATTAAATTTCATCCACTGTACTGCTTCTCTTCTATGGTTATAATTTGTTTTTTTGTTTTAACCAGCTAAAGTTTTGGTACACTGTGCAGTTGGAGTGAGCAGGTCAGCATCCCTCGTCCTGGCATATCTCATGATCGATCACCAGCTCCCGTTGGTTGAAGCCATCAAAACAGTGAAGCAGCATCGATGGATTTTCCCCAATCGTGGCTTTCTGAAGCACCTGCGGAATTTGGATGCTCAGCTACGGCAACAGAAGTCCTGCTGAAAGGGCAATGCTATTGACATGTGCTTTTCTAGTCTCAGCCTTCATAACCACAGCGCACTTACAGCTTCCTATGATCAATGCATGATGAAAGAATAAACAAAATTATGCATCAAAGAGAAAAATAAAAAAAAACTGTAAATGGATTCATTCTAACAGCTTGCTTCCTCCAAAACAAGCAGAGCCAACATCAGCGCAACGAACAATGTGTGCTGTGCAGCAGCTGTGCCTGGTGTGGTGCTACCAGATGACTCCACTAAGGTGGTGAAGATGGACAGAGTTTGTTCTGGTTTGTGCTCAGGCCAGAGTCAAGTTCAATAAGGGCATCTGGCTGTGCAGTACATTTACTCCCATTACTCAGGAGTGTGACATAACCAGCTTCCTTGGTTTGGTTACAGTTCTCCTGTGCGCATTCTCATACAAAATCTTTTTGTCTTCCAGGCCTGGTGAAGTGGCACTAGCAATTTGTGAAGAGCCCAGACGCTGCTACAGGAACGTTCCTCCTTCTGCTGAGTATTGCAGTGCAACCAAAAACTGTGACAGCCTGAAGACCCACACCAGCAGAATAAACTTCTCTGCAGCTCTGGTTCAGCAAACCCACAAATCTTTTCTTGTGCAAATATGTTTTCAACAAGTTATTTCATGTTATGTAGAGTATTGAGGGCATTAAAAACAAAGATGTCAGGTGTTCAAAGCATTTTGTAAGCTTGGACTCATCAGTTCACTCTCCCTCTAAATCATCCCAAATCACTTCTGGCTTCGAATCATCGTTGGTTTAACGATGGGTAGGAACTTATTTAGCTGACATCAATGGCAAAGCTTAATAGGTACAAATTAGTTTTAAGCTGTTTTGAGGATGTCACTTTTCCTATCACCAGTTAATTAGTAGCTAAACCAATGTGATTTTTAATACAGAAAGAGCTTTTGAAATTCATGCTGCCACTCTGCCTGAAATTTAGCTTGTTACCTTGCAGTGAACCATGCAGTGATAATCAAATCTATTTTTGCTCTCTGCTGCTGGTTTGATTTATTGATTAGCTGACCTTATAAACCTTCCCTGCCAGATGAAGTAAATATATTCCTACTTGTTTGTTTACATTTTTAGCATCACTTCTGATGATTTTCTTCTCTGCTGAAAGAGACTTGCAAGGTTATTAGAAGACTTAAATACTGGTGACTTGTGAGTAGAACCTCTTCCTTCCCAGACCCCTTACCCTCTGTAATTCTTGGAGAGGTTATGACATGGATGCTGACTCTGTCTAGCACTTATGGGGATGGAGAAATCCCTCCCTATTTCAGTGCACACACATGCTTTGCAAAATAAGCATATTGAAGATCTTTTCAGAGATCTACACAACCATCTGTTCAGATTTTCCCAAGTCTTGCCAAAGAGCTCCACTGACGAGAGAAAGAGAGAACATTGCAGCATAAAAAGATCAAATAGAAAATCACATTTAAAACCCAGCAGTGCTCAGACAATCTTTATACCTCACAAAGCAGCAGAGTGGTGGAGGAGGAGCTGGGTTTGCTTTGAAGTTCTCCATTAGCATTAATATGGATTTATATGAGTTAATATTTCATTATAATTTATACTTCATTCACATTACAGTAGATTTTAGTCTGGAAATCTTTTGAAGACACAGCATTGAATAATCTGAAATTCATGTGAGTGAAATAATGCATCTTAATGGCTTTAGGCTGGGCTAAATTAGACTCATGTGAGCTGGATTGATGGAACCTCCCATCAGGATACTGCTTTGTGTGCCCACAAACATCTGTCCCGCAAAGCCACAGCTGTGAAAGCTAGTCCTGTTGTAAATTAATACCTGCTCTAGGAGATATTGCTCATCCTGAGAGAGTGTTGCTTCACCACGGTGGAGAAAAGAGGAACACAGGGAGAAGCTGAGTCAGGATGGCTTCCATGCCATGGTAGTGATTTTGTACAGCAAGAGTGACTTATCCCAGTGGAGGAAATGACTTCAGTAGAAACACCTTTCAAGGGCATGGGCAAATCACTAAAATGTTTTTAATCTGCACTGTTAGTGTTGCCTACGTTTCCTGCCCGCCTGTATCTTTCCCTTCATAACATACAGCTGAACTTAGGCTCCAGGTCTGCTTAGGGTAAAAAGATTCCAGTCAGCATGAGCTGAAAGAGGGGAGATTGAGATGAGATCTCAGGAAGAAATATTTTCCTGTGTGGGTGGGGAAGCACTGTCCCAGGTTGCCCAGAGAAGTCGTGGCTGCCCCATCCCCAGAGTTGTTCAAGGCCAGGTTGGATGAGGCTATGAGCACCCTGATCCAGTGGGAAGTTTCCCTGCCCATGGCAGAGGGTGGAACTGGATGATCTCTAAGGTCCCTTCCAACCCAAACCATTCTAAGATTCTATGAAAAGTGGTAGAATTAGTCCTGTAACTTCCAACAACAGAAAACACCAGCTGCTGTGACGTGCTAGGAGGAATAGAGACCTTCTCATCTGTTACTCATTCTATCCATAGTTCAGGCCATGATGTGATATGGCATTTGTACTTCCCTGTTTTACACTACCAGCAGGAAAACTTGTATTTCAGATACTGAAATATACACTAAGTAACTGAAACAAAAGAAAAATACTGCCTCACCAGGGTGACTCAGTTCAGAAAATGCACACCTACCAACAGGGTCTACACAGCCCAGGAGACTGAAGGCATGAAATGTTAACTCTTAACTGAGGGAGGGTCTCATTTTGAAAGATGTTTAAGTACCTAAAGGTAAGCAGGGTACGTGCTGAGCTGACCAGAGCTCCGAGGCTCATGCAGCAGTGCTTGCATATCCTAGTCTCCTAGGAGACTGCAGGGACTGTCAGCCTGACGAGGAACTAATTACCTTCCATCTCCTCTGAAACCAGCAGATGCACCAGCCTTCCTGTCCCAAGCCTGTCTTACCACGGAGTCTCTTCTCAATCTGTTCTTAATCCCCTTACCCCTTTTCAACTCTTTTTTTAGAGTTTAGCTGAAGAATGCATTCGACAGAGCCCATAGTAGAGCGTGTACAGTTCAGGAGCATGTTTCTCCCATAGGAAAGGCCTATGTCAGAAAGAAGAGTTAGACCTCCTCTGAAGAGGACTTGAAAACCCATTTTTCATTCTTTTGAGCCACCTTACCAAGTGGGCCACGAGGGCTGGTGTCAGCCCAGCAGAAGCTGTGAGTGTGTGTCTGTCCGTGTGCAGAAAGCACAGTGACAAGGACTGTCTCAGCTGCAGTTATGAGACTTAAATCTACTCAAAGCAACCACAAAAATGCAGTGTCACTTGAAGGAAGCCATATAAAATTCCAGTAGAAATGTCTCTTAGTTTTACTTTCCAGTGCAAGAACTGAGGGCATCAGATGAAGTGAGCAGAAGCCAAGTCTGAAATGAGAAGAGGGGTTTAGGTGAGCTGTGTAATGCCTTGCCATGGGATGCTGTGGAAGGTAAAAGCCTGTAAATGTTCATGGGGTAACTGGAAAACTTTATGGAACAGAAGTCGATTGCATAGAGTCCATACTTAGAGACTCCACCCAGGTCTGGAAGCTTATGAGCTTCAAGTTGCAGCCAGCTTGAAGCAGGAAGAGTGTTAGAAAGCAGTGTAATTCATGCTTGCGTGCTCTTATTTTCTGTAGGCATCCCCTTATAGCCCCAGCTGGATCCAGGACAGCAGGCTCAGTGGACCTTTACTGAGTTCCAGGACACCTGCTCTCTTGCGCTTTATTTTGAACTCACCCCTAGAATGAGCTGTCCCCTCTTTCCCAGTAGCTTATTCTTAGAACTGGCTCACACGAGGTATTCAGGACCATGTCTCGGTTGCACTGACCGACATTTCTTTGCTGGGGAGAGCTCTGTGCCAGCAGGCACAGCAATATGGCTCATGTGGGGAGGAGCAGGCTTTTGCATACTATTCCCTTAATGCAGACTTTTCCTTCTTGTGGCTGTTCCCTGTTCCATCAAGGATGTATCGCTGAGCTAATCTGGGGAGGCGTCAAGGCACGTGCCTTATTTAGAGACAGCCACCTGCTCGGAAACATCAAGGGCAGCAAAGAGCACGCTTCAGCAAAAAAACCTCCCCTCTGGATTCTGCCACTCCTGCCTAAATCTGCCTGTGGCCACTGAAGGGCTCGGAAGAACCCCTCAGCCCAGGAATGCTCCAAGCCTGGCAGCCCTTCTGCCCAGGAACTGCCAGACAGTTTGGGCAGCTGCACGGTGGAATTAAACCACGTGGTGAAGGGTGGCCTAATCTCTACACAGGTGATATGTGAGTGTTACTTGAGACTGAGCTGTTCAGAAGGGTGGGGAATATGGTACTTTTTAACATATGCTGCCCAACTGCTTTATTTAGTTAGAGCTATTAAACTTCATTGCCTTAAAACAGACTTCAGATTAGCATAGAAGAAAGCAAAAAGACAGTCCAATAAACAAAAAAACTACAGAAGAAGGTAAAATTAATTAGAAAGAGAATCAGTCTCTCTTTATGGCTTTGCATTCTCTTATAATTATTCAACAAATGGATTTTATAAATGCTGCAAACATTTACCATGTAAAATACCACAAGACAGACTCACGATCCTAACATTGAGCTATGATTGGGGTTTACCTTTTTTACTTTTTACTAAAAGGGAAAGTTTCACATAAAAAGAAATATTCTAATAATTGCTGTTTGTATGACAGCCTGATCTGCAGTTAAAATATGGATACTCAGAATAACAGTAGGCTTCACTGTTTATTTCTCAAGCTTTTGTGGATGGTTGTTCCACTCTGGAGCATGGAGAAAGCATGCAGTCATCTACACTCAATGTACCTAGTGCCCAATGTTAGGCCCAAACAAGTTCTTCCCACCACCAGCAGGTTACAAAGTTGATGAAATATCTGGAAAGTACAATTACAATAATTCCTAAATGACAGAAGCAGAAGGAACTAAGGAATTTGTGGCTAACTGTGGCCCACTGATTACAGCTAAACCTGGGAATTCTTTTAGCTATGGAAAAGCAAAGCCTAAAAATAAGCTAGATGACTTCAAGGAAATAAAACCAGGTTTTGCAAAGGCAGATTACAAATCATCATAGAATCATAGACTGGTTTGGGTTGGAAGGGATCTCAAAGCCCATCCATTTCCACCTCCCTGCCATGGGCAGGGACACCTCCCATTGGATCAGGTTGCTCCAAGCCTCATCCAACCTGGCCTTGAGCACCTCCAGGGATAGGGCAGCCACAACTTCTCTAGCAACAGATCCATGTCCTTCCTGTGCTGAATTGCAGCCTTCCTAATCGCACTGCATTTCCAATCAGGATTGTAACACCCTGTGGAAAAGCTCTGAGCACAGCGAGTGGCTGCCCTCTGATAGGGACTGGTGGGCATGCAGAAACGCGATGGAGCAGATCTGGCCCTGGGTGAGGAAAGGTAGAAACCAGCCCAACATGCAGCACTTCACCAAACTTCTACTGTGGTGGCGAGGGGGAGAACCCAACCTTAGCCTTTCCATTTAAACCTCTTAACTATACTTGGAAATTAACTTTTTTTACTTTAGTAGAACCATTTGGAGAAATAAAGATTTGCAAAATTGAGCTCAAGAGGGAGTAAAAGCAAAGATTTAGGACTCTACATAAAAATCACTGAAACTGTATTATCTTAACACCATCATTTGATGTTAGACATTCTTCTAAGTGCAGTTTTAAGACCTCCTTTCGATGCCTGCAGGTATGTATGCTCCAAATTCTTCTTGCATGTTTTTTTTCAATGTCATTCTGTCTCTTGCGGGGGAATGAATGACGGGGGAAAAATGTATAGATAAGGACGGTGTGTACATATAGTAAGGGAAAGATGAACTTTGAGAACATTCGGCTACCAGGAATAGAAATGTAAACAGGTTTGTTTGATAGTGCAACACCTGATTGCTAATATTGAGGTTAAATACAAAGATTTGCAGAGTGCCACCAGTGAAACTGGAATTTATTAAATGCTAGAGATGAAATTTTCTTTATCCTGCCAACATCAACAAGACAAATCTGAACAACACCTGAGAATAAGGTTTCATGGGACCTTCCTGAGGTGGAACTGAGGATCAGAGAGAGGATTTGCCTTTAGGGCCCAACCCAATACTCAGTGAAGTCAATAAACAGAGAATGTTTCTGTCACTGAGCAAACCTGTGCCAGCATCAGGGCTTGTGCCAGCGCTAAAATAACCTGGAGCAGTACCATCCATTGTCACTGCTTGTTTCTGTGGAGCCACTTACATACAGTTTCTGAGGAGCTACTCAGGAATTAAAGGTCAATCTAGAATTAAAACTGCACTTTACAAGAAATATTTTTTCTTATGACTTTATCAGAAATTTGATAAACTCTTTAAATGAGTTAAATCTCTCCAGTAAAATAAAGTAGGGATGGTTGACCTTACATGATGACTTTCATCCCAGAGGACTTTGTAGTGGTCAACAAACTGATTATTAAATATTTGTCTGGCTCTCAGCCACTGCTGATATGTAAGGCCAAGGCCAAGACCCTGCGGGCTGAAAGGTAAAATATTTTTTAAAGTGCTACATAATAAAGAGCTGAGGGCAAGAGATGTAACATATCCTGCAGAAATCAACCTTCCTATGGATTTTAAGCAGGCAGCTTTATCCACTGGACTTCAGGCAGATTAGCAAGGTTAATCCCACCCCAGCAAAGATGCATTGTACGCTTGCAAGATGGTTACAGGCTATGCTAAAACTTCAGTGTGCTCTTTCAACATATGTATTTCAGTCCCATTATAGGAGGACCTGAGCTACCTCATTGCCTAGGGACATGGTTTAGTGGTGCACTTAGCAGTGTTAGGTTAAGGGTTGGACGTGATGATCTTAAAGGTCTTTTCCAGCCTAAAGGATTCTTGATTTTGGGAAGGGAAATTTTATAATTTGTTTGGGCCAGTAATTGCCCACTGTAGTCTGTAGTCAAACAGAGCCTATAACACTTGTTGAATTTACAGGAAGTTATCAGCAGGAAACTGTCTTTGCAGAAGTGAAATTACTTGGAATTCTGCATTATCCACCTCTATTTTGAGTATATTCAGTAATCATAAACTTCTGCCTTCTTTTCTACAATACAAGTAATCTTAAAGTGTGGTGAACACTGGGCTCTGCAAACAGAAACACATTACAGGGCAACAAGAAGCTGAAAGAGGGAAGAACGAGATGAGATCTTAGGAAGAAATGTTTTCCTGGTGAGGCCCTGGCACAGGTTGTCCAGAGAAGTTGTTGCTGCCCCATCCCTGGAGGTGTTCAAGGACAGGTTGGATGGGCCTTTGAGCACCCTGATCCAGTGGGAGGTGTCCCTGTCAATGGCAGAGGGGTTGGAAATGGATGGGCTTTAAGGTTCCTTCCAACCTAAACCATTCCACGATTCTCTGATTCTCCGATTCTAAAACATGTTGAGTTGCTTTCTGTCATGAGGTTTTGTAAACCTCTCTTCTCCACAGCTCCCTAGCCCATAACTAGAAGACCAGAGGAGGGCTCATGTCTTCCATGCAATCAATGCTGCACGCTTTGCATGGGGAAGCAAAAGAGACCAAACTGTCTCTGGCCAGGAAATGCATTATTAAGGAATACCTACAGAGGGCTTGGTTGACTTTTACCATGGTGCACATTTCCGTACTGCCTCTGAGTACATTCATGAAACCTAGTGGTGAGCCCCTCTCATGCAGCACTTTCATTAAGCAGTCACAGATTACTTTAGCAGCATTAACTGAACCTCACTCAATCACTTGGGTAAGCCTAATTATGCACTTACCAATACTGTCTCCATTGGCATGTGGGAGGACAGCAGGATCCTGAAAGATTAGCAGTAACCAACAAAACTATGTCCAAATCAGTGGCAACGAACACACGTGGTCTGCTGGTAATCATCAAAATGCATCTTCTGTAGCAGGAGAGGAACAAAAAGCAATTATAAAAGGGAATGATGCTGTATTTTCATGAGTGGGGAGTTCTGAGTTATCAGTCACTGATTTTTAAGTTTTTGGTATTGATTCATCAGAATACACAACACAAAAATTGTTACTTTCTGGTTTGAGAAACAGCCAAAAGCTGCAAAGTGCTGTTGTAGAGACATGCCAATTGGCCATTTAAAAAAGCCTCATGCCACATGTTTTTCTGTCTTCCTGGACTCAGATCTTTAGTAACAAAAAGTGGTTCTTGATTGATGAAAGGGATGAATGTAATGCCCTGGAGGCTACTTTATCCCCTCTGTTGCAAATTGGATCTCTCAAAGATGAGATGAGATGCGAGTGAGGCAGAAGTACGAACTCATGCAATCTGTGACCATGGCACTATTCCGTGCAGCATGGAACATCGCTACATGTACTCATTTCTGTTTTGAAAAGAAAAGCTTTGTTCACTGTATTCTTAGAAAAAGCAGACCTGCTTCCTTTGTGCTGGCTTACTTTATGATCTCCTGTCACTTCCCTCCAGGCAATGCTATCCAAAAAGTCACCCAGTAGGCAGCAATTTCATCAAGCTGCAGGATTTACATATTGAATTGAGATAAAATATATAACTATGTAAACTCTAAACTCTTATGAAATAAAAGAAGATCAAAGTGACGGGGGTAAATGTCAGACAGACAATCTGAATATGAGATAAAGATGAAAGGAACATGACCTAAAGCTCTGGCATCAAACCTATCTTTCCTCTCTGTTCAGGGTAGAAGGTTTCTGAATCTCGTATCCCTGCACGTAAAAAAGAAGCTAATCTGGTTTGCTGCATTGGGATCAGCAAATGAAAAGAGATAAATGTAGTCCAACACGTACAAGAAGTCACCCGGATGGAGGACTTGATAAGAGATGCTCCATGGCTGGGGAATTCCCAGAGGGACCTTCCTCCCACCATGCTCTCTGCCTAGCTCTACATTAGCTTTATGGACCGAAGATTTACAGGAAGTCATACATTTCCAGCCATAAATTACCTTTCTTATCATGCTCAGAATTCCCCATTCCCATCAAAATTCTTTTCCCACAACCACTGCTATGTCCCTAGCACTAGTAAACACAGAAAGAGACAAGTGCTTTAACTTTACAGGAATATTTCATAAAGGAACTTGTCTTCCAACCTTCCTCTGCTTGCTCAGAAGACAGGTTTCTCCCAGTGCCCTGTCTCCTGTCAGTGTCTCGAAAAGGAAAGGGGCCTGTTGGAGCTGATCCAGAGGATGCCACAAAAACAATCAAAGGCCCATAACACCTACGCTTTGAAGAGACAGGCTGAGAGAGTTGGGGTTGTTCAGCTTGAAGAAGAGAAGACTCCAAGGAGGCCTTGTTGCAGCCTTTCAATGCTTAAAGGGTGATGCTAGGAAAGATGGGGGAAACTTTTTAGACGGGCCTGTAGCACTAGGACAAGGGGGAATGTTTTTAAACTAAAAGAGGAGAAGTTTAGTCTAGGTATTAGGAAGACATTTTTTATGCTGAGGGTGGGGAGGCACCGGCCTAGGTTGCCCAGAGAGGTGGTGGCTGTCCCATCCCTGGAAACATTCAAGACCAAGGCTTTGAGCAATCTGATTGAGGTGAAGATGTCCCTGCTCACCGCAGGGGGGGTTGGACTGGACAGCCTTCATGGTTCCTTCCAACCAAAACCATTCTATGGTTCTGTAAAATACTCACCAGCCTTTTGAAATGACTACCTAAATTGGCAAGCTAAGCTCAACCACCCTGGGGTAGTTCTTATCTTAGAACAGGTCCTGGAAAACAGACTATAGTTTTAGACTGAAGTCCTAGATATACCTAGAGGTAAAATCCCTGGGGAAAGCTGCTGGTGGCAGTTCCAGCATCTCAGCAGAATTACCTAGCATCTGCCCACAGCTCACTTGATGCACATGTGCACTTCTGTACAAGATAATGCAATGCAATATTGGGACACCAACACTGGGGCCAAACTAATCCATGGGAAAACTCCCACCAAAACCCAGCGGTGCAACATAGGGCTGAATTCACCGTCCTGTTTCTGAAAAGAGAAGCCTGCCAAGGACAGTATGGCCTGAGAGGCACACGGAGCTGGCAGGCTCTCAAGTGTCAAAATAGCACCAGAATAGCCAGCCGTGTACATCCTGTGCTTCACAGGCGGGACACAGACAAGAAAAACAATCAAGTTGTCTGGTGGAAACAGCAACTTCTCAGGATCGCTCTACCCACAATGTAATCGTGATCAATCCATATTGGCAAGTATCAGCTTCCTCTGTGTGTTCCGCCTCATGCAGGCTGCCTGCGGAGTGCAGCGCGGGCAGGCTGGTGCATGCTTGTTATCGCCGGTGTAAATATCTCTGACTTGTGTTATTGTGGCACAAAGCAGCTGGACCATTTGAAAATCATTTAAAAAGCACTATAAAATTAGGGCTGCAGTGCTCTTATTTTATGACTTTCATGAGCAGCCATTGCCTAGAGAGAAATTATCCTCTTTATTTTCAAGGCTAAAGGTTCTTTTAACATTCATCAAAATCCAAGTGCACCCTTGGTAACACATTGAGCTGTTAACTTATCTACTGCAGACTCTTTACCTTCTGCATAATATCACATCGGAGATCTCAGTTCTTCATATACAACTCATTTCATTGTGTTTGCTGTTGTGTTCACTGAGTGAATTTGCATCGTTCCAGGAGAGCCTGGCTGATGCCCTCAAACATATTCTTTCCATAATTTCTAATTCTTTTTTAATTTCTCAAACAATAGCCTGGAGTGCTTTTGTTACTGATCCTTCCATAAAAATGGCCAATTACCTCTCCTGGCAACGGATTTGCACAAACCAATTAAGCACTGTATGCGAAAGACTTTCAAGGGCATAAATAGTACTTAGGTGCATAACCTGATAAATTCCCCTTTTCTGTCTTTGAAAAATCTCTCCCCCTATATATATATGTATATATATACACACATATATAAAAAACTCCTGGATGATTTTCTGATTTTCCATTCTTGTTTTCACAGACAGCTTCCATAACAACCTCAGGAAAACGGTGAGTGAACCAAAGCAGCATGCCAAAATGTAAACAGTACAAAGGGAAAGCCGTTCTTTTTAGAAATAAAAAGCTGCCCAGCTTTATTGGCCACACTTAAAGATGGGATCTGAAGGGCTTGGGAAGAGACACCGTGCAGAAGTCTCCACTACAGAGGCTGAGAGTGGGGAATGGCGAGTTCCTGTACATCCTCTTCCCTGCTGCTCAGGAAAACCACTGTTGTCCTCTGTTTAACCAGCCTTAGGTTTCTCTAAGAGACTGGTCACTTTATTATCCAGCCATCAAATGCAGACTGAAGATCAACATTTAGAAAGGCACAGCCTCAGCTCTGTTCTCATGGCTCCTTCTTTAGCCAGGATGCTGTCTTTATTCCTGTGCCAAAAGAAGAGCTCAACAAGTGGGGCTGGTTGGTGCTGATAGATCCTGCTGGGACAGCACGTGTAGCCACATAGAAGAGCTGGAAAGTCAAGATGCAGCATCCCGCATGGAGATGTAACCAGCCAGAAGGGAGGCTGTGTGTGTGCAAGGAGCCCCACCACCACGCCAGGACCTCTGCTAGCAGAGGGAGTTTGAATTTTTAACCATAGAGGTCTTGCCTGTTGGGACCTAATTTGTAATTCATCAGCAGGATGCTTAAGCTAACAGGGATGAGATGGAGTTACTTGGTAATCACAATCGTTTATGACCCTAGGAGGGCAGAAAACAGGGCAGGTGTGAGCAGCAGACCTTACCACACTCTGCTGTCACTACAGATGAAGAAAGTGGGACAGGCATTTAGTAAGTCAGGATAGGAAAGCACCTCAGCTCTGTGGCACGTTTCTTGTTCCAACAGTCAGTGAACCAGTAACCACCTTCCTATGCCTGACGGTCTCAGAAATAGAACACTGGGCCCAACTGAGCTGGCCTAGCTCTGAGCTGCTGCATTGCAGGCCAGATTCGATCTTTAGGTGGCAGAAGAGCAGGGTTCAGTGTAGGCCTCTCAAGACCTGACCCACCACCACAACCGTGATTGTCTCAGCTGTGCAGGAGCTGCCTCCCTTCTGAGCTCACCTGCACACAAACTTTCTCCCTCTCAGGTATATACACCTCATTCAACAGAACAGAAACAAAAAACTGCAAAATCCTTTCTACACAGAACTTTCCAATTCCTGAACAGCCCTGATTAGTCTTTGGTTTGGGGATAAACACTGTTTGCTGCCATCTCTTTTCATAAAACCACAGAATGGTTTGGGTTGGAAGGGACCTCAAAGCCCACCCAGTTCCACCCCTGCCGTGGGGGGAACATCTCCCACTGAATCAGGTTGCTCAAAGCCCCATCCAACCTGGCCTCAAACACCTCCAGGGATGGGAAAGAGAATGAGAGACTAAAAGAATCACCCTGCTTTTTACTTTGGGTGATTGCATTATGTCCTGGCCCGGTTTGTACAGCAGATTTTGCCAGTGGAGCAAAACCAGCCCAAACTGCGCTGTGTGTAGGAAAAATGAGCCCTGTTATAGGGTTTTCTTACACAGAAAGCCTGCATGAGCAAGGATACGGCATAGATTATTTGACATACGCACCCAGGTCAATACCAATTTAATTCATCCAGGACATTTCACATTTTTCATCCATCCAACCAGCACAGTTTTTGTACATTAGTAACAGCTCCCTGCAAAAGCCAGTCAGGAGGATACTGTGGATTTTGAAATCATTCAAAGTTGCTTTCTTCTGCCATCTTCTGGCAATATGAAAAAACACAGCGTCTCAGGAACAGACCAGCCCAGCAACACTGCTCAGGAAAGAGCTGTCAGTACAGGCAGTGTATAATCAGGCCATTTGGTGTAACTGAAGAAAATTTAGCCCTTCTTGCTTATTTGAATGCTTACCTAATTCTTCCAGCTCTCCCCGTTGACGTAGGAGGAGTGGCTTGGTGGTTTTCACGGGACAAAATGTCTGCCCTGTAACCCTCTTGGCTCTCTCAAATTTGGAACAGCAAAGGAGAGTTGAATAACAGAATCATAGGATCATGGGATGCTTTGGATTGGAAAGGATCATAAAGCCCACCCAGTTCCACCCCCTGACATAGTCAGGGACACCTCCCACTGGATCAAGATGCTCAAAGCCCCATCCAACCTGGTCTTGAACACCTCCAGGGATGGGGCTGCCAAGGCTTCTTGGGCAACCTGGCCAGCGCCTCACCACCCTCACAAGAAAACACTTCTCCCAAAGACCTCATCTCATTCTTCCCTCTTTCAGTTCAAAACCATCCCCCCTTGTCCTGTCGCTGCACTCCTTGATCAAGAGCCCCACCCCAGCTTTCCTGGAACCCCTTTCAGTACTGGAAGCTGCTCTAAGGCTCTAAGCCTGGAGCCTTCTCTTCTCCAGGCAGACCAACCCTTTCATGCTCGTTTTATAACAGGACTTCAAGGAGTGTACCCTAAACATTTTGAAGAGAGACTCTAAATATTTTGAAGACAGTCCTTGTTGCCCATTCTGCTCTCAGCTCTTCGTAGCTCCTTGACAATATAAAACCACAGGAAGATTTTATACAATAGGCAGGGAAAGCTTTCCCTTCCACTGCAACAACTCTTTCTTTCTGATGTGTTCATGTAAACACCACAAATCATGCCAAAGCACCTTGCATTACTTGCTTAATTCTAAACCAGAACATTGCCAGTATTTTGTTAAAACTGTGCGAAAGATTTAGATAAGAATTAGATTTAAATTATGGCTTCTGCTTTTTTCCCTCCTTTTCCTGCAGTCACACAGAGATTCTTTGTAAAAGATTACTGGTAATTCTCACTCTTCTGTCACAATAGCTTCTCGCCCATAGTTTTGCTAAAACATGGAAGTAATACATGATAATTAAAAAAGAAAAACATCCCAAAGGAGAAAATGTCAATATTTTTGCTTAAAACAAACTCAAAATTCAGAGCCAGTGAGAAAAACTACTCACAGAATTCCAGCCTACAAAGAGAACACAAACAAAAGCTGGCCAAAGCTTTGTTTATTTTCACTAGCATCAGCAAAAATGACTGCTTGGGATGCCAGGCATTAGAGAGAAAGGATATTAATGCTATTTATAGCTCATGCATGGCTCCCATTGCCACTATACCTGAGAAGCTCACAGTCCTTAATGTATTCCAGCTCACAGTAACTTTCTCAAGGAGAGGACAGCTTTCCCAGGACTGTGCTGGAGGTTTGCTCTGGGAAAAACAAACCGTTACATGTGCAGTCTGGTCTCAAACCGTTATAAACCACCTCCAACAGACACAACCCCCAGCAAGGCTGCTCCCCTCCTTGCTACCTGTCCTTGACACTCCCTCTTGGGAGCCACGAGGATTGCTCCTCTGCTGGAGGCTCTTCCTCTATCCATCACCAGCTTCGGCATCGATCTACAGGCCACACCAAGCCTCAGCGGGGAAACAGCATCAGAAAAACAACAGCATAAAACAAGAGAAAGGTGAAAAAATCCTTCCAAAACTTGCTGGCCCATAAAAACCCTTGCTCCTGCCCTGCAAGTACTCAGGTGGCGTCAACACAGCTTCCACACAGTGGGGCAGCACTGCAGAGACCACGCAGGAGGGACTGGTGGGGAAACTTCCTTCCCACAAGGCAGCAAATGGCAGGGCAAGCTCTCCCAGTGACCCTGGCCACCTCAGAGCAGCAACATAGCCCGGAGAGGTGGCACCATGCACTACTTTCTGCTTTGCCTGACCAGGAAGTTCCTGGGTTGCTTTTACTCTGCATTCCTTGATACCCCCTAGTACCAGGGAGAAGCAAAGGGAAAACCACTCCATTTTTATTACTTCAAATTCAAGATAAGAAATTGGGAGCAAATACTCATCAGACGCATAATCAAAAAGGTTGCAAGAGAAAGCAAACCCGAGTTCTAGGTCTTAGTGTCTCCTCTTAGCTGTTCTCAGGCACCTCATCAGTAGTCAATTCCTTTGATACAAACTCTCACCCCACTTAAAAGATAATAATAATAATCATAAAAAAAACCCCAAACAAATAATGATTTTAAAGCCAGCAATCAAAAAATCTAAAAAAACCCCTACCCCTGCTCTGCCCCAATAAAGCTGAGAGCATCCCTTGAAAGCTCTGTGATTTGCCTGAAAAAGCTTAAGTACCAAAATAGATCGTCCACTCCAGAGTTTTGAAGTCTTTTTGCTCTTGATTCCACTGCAAAGGGTTTGTACAGCTTTGTCAGCCTTAGGAAGAGGTGTCCTTCTCACAGGTACCCTTTCAACGGAGGCGAGGCAAGGAGAGCACTTCACTGCCTGGGTTAAAAGTGCAGGGAGAGACAAACAGCTCAAAGACGCCGCTGCCGAATGACTGAGGAATATCAAACTCCCTTTACTCCTGCCTTCAAATATCCTGAAATCTTGCAAGCTTGACAGCATTTTCAATTTTGTATTGACAGCAGCAGTCAGAGAAAAATCATTTGAGGAGTAAATCAAGGAGAAGGAAAAAAAAAGCCCTTTAATCCACAGTCACACAAATCCATTCTGCCTGCAGAAGGGCAAGTGCTTTGGAGCCCCGTTTAATAGCAATATATTAACATCCTTGTTTGTCTTTCCCGAAGCTTGCAAGGCATATTTTTTCCTCTCTCTTCATCAGTTTTGGCAGCACTACCCATACCTTACACCTATCGGCAGCCTGTGACACCTTTGCAATCTGGGTTTGGTGCTGGCTGCGACAGCGCTCACCGAGCTGTTATCAATACCAAGGTCATTTTGTTTTCCTTGCTCTGTCTGGAGCTCCTTTACCCTCAGGGCACAGGCTGCCAGAGGAGGCTTTCCATCTGAGCTTCTCACACGCCACAGCCTCTCTGCTCCACTGCTGCCGTTATGTAAGGTTAGAGCGAAGTTTCCACTAATAGAAGCTGTTAGCTGCACGGTGATGTGTGCTCTCCTGATGATGGCATATAGCACAGTTATGGCTGCTGGCAGCAGGACATAAAACTACAGCTATTTTAATTCAGGGAGAAGGATAAATGCAGTCACGATGTGTCAAGAAAAGCAGTAGTTTCGGGGGTTTTTAATTCCTAGCTGTGATACCCTGGCCAGGAGTGCCCCAGGAGAGAATTAAAGAGGAAAGCAGCATTCTAGAATCATAGAATCAAGGTTGGAAAAGACTTCTATGATCATCAAGGCTTGACAGATATCCACAGACAAGCTGGAAATTACGGTAGGAGCCTGTGGAGGGCAGCGCTGTCTTGCTGGGGATGGTGCTTTGAATATCTCAGAGATGCCAGCTGCTAAGGTAATACTTCTTTTTTTTTTCATTTCCTTTGAATCTGATTGCTGCAGATGTGAAAGCTGTCATCCTGCCACAGCCGTGACCTGTCACTGCATGCAGGACTCCCCCTTTTTCCACCTGCTGCCCCCATTTTCCAAGCATCCTTTCCTGCATGGGCAGGTGCCTCTTCCAGAGCTGCATGGCTTTTAAACGAGTGGGTTGGAGGAGGCAGAGGGACTGGAAGAAGCAGTGATGTTCTCCCCCCTTGGAAGGACAGGGTCTTGGGAAAATATGTGCAGATCTGTTACGTTGCAAAGGAAAGGAAACGCTCTCCAGGAGCACTTCCATGAGCTAGCAATAACATCCTCTCCCTCAAAACCAGCAAGGTGCAGGTGAGTCTCCCCCCATCAGCTTGGATCCTGCTGGTAAACTGGGGGCTTGCCTTGTCCAAGGACAATGGTGCCTGTGTGACCTGGGATTGGGCTGCTGGAAGAAGCTGTGCGAGCAAGTGGTCAGAAGCCTCACTGGGGTTCCCCACCTCATTTAGGAGCCCATCTGAGCTGAGACACCCAGGCTTCATCTCCACCTGCACTGCCTCACAGCTCTTCCCTGGCCATGAATTCCTTTACTTCACACTTCATCTGGGACCTGCCTCAGCACTGCCAGCTCTCCTGGCTCTCCAAACCCCTGGCTGTGGCTAGTTACCCTCACCTGCCCTCTGACTGCTCCTTCTCCTGACAAATCCTTGTGTGTCCCAGCCATCTCTAGATGCCCACAGCTCCCACGGGCAGCAGCAAGCTGTCTCTGTCCTGCACCAGTCCCTCCAGCCTCATAAGGACAGGATGACTTACGGAGGAAGGAGCCTTTTGCTCTCCAGCCCAGCTGAGGCTCCTTGCAAGCAGCAGTTGGTACCTCCCAGCTCCATGTGGAGGAGTCAGAGGGTACCATCATAAATGCATGAGAATGGATGTGGACAGAGGTGTCAGGAGGGAGACTAAGCAGTGAGGAAGTGTGAAGACTCGGATTTTCTCCCACCCAGTAAAACACGTCTGCCAGCACACAGCAAGGGGCATCTGAGAGTGGAGCTGAGGGGGTAGCCATGGGGAGGCTTGCGGGGTGGCTCCTGCTTTTTCCCAGCGGGGTAGTTAAAGAGAGGGCTGTGTTTTCCAGAGCCCTCCATCTGGCATCCTTCCCAGGTAGTAAATTCTCTTAAAACCCGAACCCAACAGAGCTTTAATGGTAAATTCTGCTTTTCTCTTCACTCCAGAATAATGGCAAGGGCATTAATACAGTGCTGCCTTGAACACGTATCCGCAATGAGGCTGAGGGACCGATTCTGCCTCCCATTATTCAGGGGCACTGCCTCTGCTGAGGCAGATCAAGGTTTAAACAGCGAGCAGGAGCAATGAACTTCTACAGTTCCCTGCTGTTTGAATGTGGGCAAAATAAAAGGCCATAATATATGACGCAGTCAGCCAAGAAAGCAATACTGCTCTGCCATGTGCACAGTCTACTCCAAGATGAGTCCAGGATCTCATTTCCAAATTCCCATAGGTGCCTCATTTAAACCATCAGCCATAACCTGCTTCTCATTTTCAATACCACTTGGTATTAGAGCTGCAGTGAACTGCTGGTGAGACATTCTAATTCCTGCAAACAAGCCCCTGTAGGCTTGCAAGGAAAACAGAGAGTTCCACTCTCGATTGCCTGCTAGGTTCCCATCTGGCTGGTTTAACTCTGCTATTGCTTTTAAATGTGCCTGTTTCTGCACACGAAGCTTTCAGCTCTACCTCAAGAGACTCCTGGGTTGTCTTAGCATCGGATTCTGGCCAAAATGTAGAGACACCAGTTGGGTCTTCTTAACAAAAAGGAAGATCAGGTTTCACATTATGGTATCTGAAAGATTAATTCCACTTACATGATCATTTCCTTGCAAACTACACTTCTTTCCATCTGGATTTTTCCATCAGGAGGACAAAAAGCCGCAGCGGTAAGCTCTACCTGGGAGGAAAGTGCAAGGAGGGTAAAAGAGGAGTGCAGGGATGCTTGCTGAGAGAAGAGACAAGAAAAAAACAGAGTAGGCAGCAATTTCAAATGCATCAAGAGGCCTTCTTTATTTCTCATGTGATTTACATTCTGATCTCATGCTTTGGTATTTTGGACCATTTTGTTTACTGGGTTTTGATTCAGGGAATTTAGGATATTTGGCCACAGGAGCTTTCCGCATCATGTTATTGTTATCTCATGTTCGTGCTATTGTAGCAACCACAGGCCCAGCCAAGATCAGTGCCCTGCTGTGCCCCAGGCTATCAATAATCTCATGTAAGACCTTGTTTTTGGAAGACATCTGTCCCCATCTGGGCAGTCACCACAAACATGAGCAGAGCAGTGCCAGCTAGGAAGGTGCTAGCAAAAGGGATAGAGGAGAGAGGAGCCACGGCCCAAGTAACGCCCTGTCACAGACTCCTCCTGGAACTCCAGACATCATTTCATCTCTCTACAGCTCAGCCGAGTCTTTAGGAGACAAGGTAACAACTACGGCGAAAGGGCAAGAGACTTTTCCCCTGTTACAGAGGTGAAAATTAGGGCTGGGCAGATAAATGGCTGCACAATAACCTCGTGCTCATTTTCAGTTAAACAAATCATGTTTTTCTCAACCAGGAAGGAGCCAGTTCATTTTTGGTTTAACGTTTTAAAAGATTTTACGCAACACTAAAGTAAAATTCCAGAACAAAATTAACTTTGAATAGAAAAATTGAAATGGTCATTTTTTTTTTTAAATAACCAAATGAACCATTTCAAACATTCACTACTGGAGTATTTGTCTTTTTTTTCAGATTTTGCCGAGTTTTGTTCCACTGGAATCTGCAAATGCAACACAAATCTGTTAAATGCTTCAGTCTATTCACATCAGTGGGGACTGTGCGTTTTTTCCCTTTCTTTGCCAGAAAAATCTTCAGTAGAAAATGGCAATTGTTTCCAGTGTAGGAAGAGAAAATAGAAAGCCTTGCAGACTTGTAGCACTCTAGAGGCTGGATAATATGAGGGAAATACAAAGCTCAAGAGACCTCACCTGGAGCCCTGTGTTCAGTTCTGGAGTCCTCAGCACAGGAAGGACATGGATCTGTTGCAGCGAATCCAAAAGAGGCCATGGAGATGATCAGAGAGCTGGAGCACCTCCCATATGAGGACAGGCTGAGAGAGCTGAGACTGGAGAAGAGAAGGCTCCGGGAAGACCTTAGAGCAACTTCTAGTACTGAAAGGGGCTAAAGGAAGCCTGGGGAGGGGCTCTTAATCAGAGAGTGCATGGATAGGATGAGGGGGAATGGTGTTCACCTGAAAGAGGGGAGATTGAGATTAGATTTTAGGAAGAAATGTTTTCCCGTGAGTGTGGGGAGGCACTGGCCCAGGTTGCCTAGAGAAACCATGGCTGCCTCACCCCTGGAGGTGTTCAAGGCCAGGTTGGATGAGGCTTTAAGTGACCTGATCCAGTGGGAGGTGTCCCTGCCCATAGCAGGGGCTTGGAACTGCGTGGGCTTTATGGTCCATTCCAATGCAACCCATTCCATTACTCTATGACTCTATAATTCCAGGATACAGTTTAGAAGAAAAGCAATCGTATCCAACTTGCATGGTCTAGATCCCTGCAGAAACTGTTAGTGACCTTGCAAGACAGAGAATTTTTTTCCCCAGCTACAAAAATTCCTGTTTCCAACCAAAGCAGCTTCTGAGAGCCTCCCAGAGGGAGCAGCTTAGGGAGATACAATCAGTTGCAGCACTTTTGCTAGCGCTGCAGTGCCTTCAAGTACAAGGATGGGTGAGGGGGAAACCCCCAGCAAAGTCCCTGGCCTTCAATTAAAAAATTCATATTACTTTCCTCATTAGTCCAATCATCTGGAATAGCTATTTCCAAGCTTACCCTGAAGGCCTGGCAGAGCAGTTCCATTTCAAGGCCAGCACAGAGCAGAGTGGAACGGTGTGCTTGGGAGGAGCTGTGCTTCACGTTAGCTCTAGGAGCTCACTGCTCTTGGCATTAGTCATGAGAAGCAAGCAATGCTAACGAACTTTTTGGGAACAGGATTGCTGTGTGAAAGGGTGCTCCATTGCAAACCACCAACCCGGCTGCACAGGCTGGAGTCACCTGTGAATTTTCACCTGCACCAGAACAACTCAATTCTTGGAGGCCAAGAGAGCCTCCTCAAAGTCAGGTCTTGAAGAACAGACCTCAGAATGTAATTCTCTCTGCTAATCACTCTCTGTCTGCTAATCATCTCCATTAACCTAACGAGCTGACAGGCTACAATAGGAGTTTAAAGCAGTGGGGTCTGAGACAACTGGAAGTTTCATATCGGCCTGCTTACCTCCACAACTTCAGCATTTAAACAGTTGCAGTGACCGAGTGTCAGCCATGCTCCTTCAAAATGAGCCTGTGGTCTTACCAATCTCCTGATGTAGAACCTGTATTATCTTTTCTTTGACTTCCTTTTACTGCTTCAGCTTCATGTTTTGTGTCTGTGAAAGTACAAATAGGTCATCATGACGATGCTGGCAGTAGCTCTTGAGCACAGTGCATGACTTTTGCAAGGCAGTAAAACTTGTAGGGCAAGAAACAATATCTTTTCCTGTGCTATTCTTCATGCTAATCTGTGCTGGGATTGCACAACACGCTCCTTTACCAAAGCTCTTGGTGTTATGCTATCTGCCCTGAAAAATTCAGTCTTTTATCCCTATATTCCTCTCTCCTTCCCCACAGTTCTTTTCATCCATCATTAAAAGTAAAAGCAGCTTTTTTTCCCATCTCTCCCATCATTTTTATTGTGCTTTTCATATTTTGCTTATTAAGTAGTTACCCTGGGGAGAGGTCCTTCTGATTGGAACACAGGAAGAGCTGTACCTGGCTCTTCACATTTGTAGGGAGGGAGAAGGTTGTAAGGGAAGCAAATTTAGGTTGAGGACACAGAAATATAGGTGCTGTGTTCAATAATATGCCTTGCATCATCTCTGCTGTCATTCTCCCCTGCTGTCTGCTTACTCCCCACATCATTTATTTAAAAGATAGATGAGATACTCAGGAACATGGTTTAGCAGCAGATAGGAATGATTGGACTCAATGATCTAAGAGGTCTTTTCCAACCTAGTGATTCTATGATTCTATTATCACATATGCTGTTAAAAATAACATACCTGGAAGTCTGAACAAAGCTACTGTTGTTGCTTGAGTACCACCATCCATCTGGCTGCTGTGCAGGGCAGTGGACAGCCTTAGATGACTTCCAAAACTCCCATCTGCACTTGTTTCCTAGAACTGCTAAGAAAATAAACTCAGACTCTGGATTTAGGTGTTAAGGCATTTGAGTGAAAGCTTCTTTCCCACTTTGGGAAGAGTTCTAGTGTGGGTCCCACACTGATTATGGCTTTAAACCCAACAAGCAACCAAACAAAACTCACCAGTGTTCTCTGGAGGCAAGAACAGCAACTCAGGGTAATGAGATCCTGGCAGGAGAAATGATCCTCAAGTCTCAGAGAAGGGACTGCTTGTGTATCTCTGAACTCTTTCTCTCAACTGAGCTCTGCTTGAAGCTGGACTGGTGGCCTGAGCTTCCTGCCTCTAAACCAGCAAACAAAATTGCAGAAGAGATGTCTATAGACCACCACGCAATTTATGAGGGAGCAAGACAGCCCTGGATGGGATTCCCAACAGGGCAACAAAGCCAGAACTTTTAGCTCTATCATTTCCCCACAATTCAGATGTTCTTTTTTCTCATATCCCAGGTAAGTACCGTGCCCCTCAGCTGAGAGAAACAGGATCTCTCTGGAGGCAAATCGCTATCAGATTATTTATACAAAGTGGAGCAGCTCCCAGAAGAGAGACTGAGACTAGCAGACACAAGCATACCAGTAGAGCTGAGTGTTGAGGGGTATTTGCCTGAGAAATAGCCAAAACTGGTTCAAATTCTCCCTAGTTCTATTTATATACGTACAGACATAAATAGAGATAGATATAAATGCTGAAGTGAAAATCTGTTTGTAGGTATATGCATGTGTATATATGTGTTTAAATACATTCCTTTAAATGAAAGGGAACTGTACACACATATGTTATATATGTATACACACGTATGAATATATGTCTTGCGTACACACCCTAGGATTTCTACCTTGGCCCTTGAAGCTTTGTCAGTACAAGCCAGTCCAATGATTCATACTGTCAAGAAATCCCAATTTTAACTCGTCAGAATCAAGCGTGCACAAACACGTTGGTAACTGTCTATGATATGTCACTGGAGCTCCCTTGTGGTAACAAAATACCTGTACCTAAAAGCTCCAGCCCGTGCTGCACTCGGGTGGCACAGGATGCTCTTCTTTCAACACTGTTACCTTATAAGAAATGAAGTCATATCATTTTATGCTGCTGCTTCCTCCCCAGGTAATTCTGGGGAAGAATTACCTGCCTAGAGAGTTGTACCACAGCGTCAGCCCTGCTCTTCAGACGCTTTTAGCAGCACCTGCAGGCCCTGCCGCACACCCCAGTTATAATAACACAATGCTATTTGGAGGGCGATGAACAGGACCACTTTCTAGGGAATATGACTCCTGTATGAAAATTTCCTCTTAATTCATTTCAGAAAAGCTGTTTCTGATCTAGCCTGAGTGCGTGCAAGAGAGGAACAAGATGCCTCACACCAGAGATGACTCTCCTCTGCCTGGCAGTGCAGGGAGCCAAGCTTCCTATGAAACCCCAGCACTCTCGGACCTCCAACAGCTGTGTTGGTTCAAAGGAGGGTCTGATAATCACCTGGACCAAGTCTGGCCAAATATTTACCTGGGAGATGCGTAAGAACATACAATCCTATTATTAAGCTGTTATCAGTCCCTGGGAGGAGATGGAGGAGGGAGTGTAGCGCACTGGGGAAGCACCTTTTTGATCTGGTGGAATGTTTTTGTGACACAGACTTCTGAAAATTATAACATAAGGTGTTTGGATGGCATGAAAACCATGACATACAAAAGGATGTCTTACTCATAGTGCATCTGAGTTGGGTTTTCTATATTCTGTGAAACACAGTGGATTTTGGCAGGGTAGGAACTACTAGTATTCTAGACAGGAGTGCTTAAAGATCCCATCCCAAATTGGTGTCAGCTCTGAGATGCATTATCTGCCCTGGAAACTTGTGCTCCAAGGCAGCAGCCAAGGTCACTGTAGCCCTCACGCTCAAACAGGAGTAGCACGATCAGGCGTCAGACGGAGGAGGACCCAAATGACTTATACAATAGGGATTCTGCCAATCCAAATCTGAACTTTCCTTCAAAGATGATGGAACTGAAAATACCAAACCGAAATTTTCATGCAAATACCTTATACCCGTGGCCACTTTACTTCTTGCCACATCCTCTATTGGATTACTGCAGATTACATAGATCAGCAGATGGGCAGAAGAGCAGTCCATCTTTCCCAACTCCTCCTCCTCCTGAGTACATCTGTTGATCACAGTTATGTGGAATAACTTCAGTCCCAGTTTATGGAGAGCTTGGCTGGTGAGCATGATGCAGCCGCTTGATGTTCTATACCTAAACTGAGAATGAGGTGCTGCTGCATCTGTGTGAGTTCTCACTCTTGCACCCCACGTGCGCTACGAATGAGAGATTAACTCTATAATTTGCTAAACAACTATTTAAACGAAAACCTTGACTGCTTTATACAGTAAGTCATGTCCCCAAGGACTAACCGTTGGGAGGCATTTGCTTAGCTAACAGTATCTATCACACAGACAAGGCTCTGCTCTCACTGCTCTCTGCACCACCACATCACACATTTCACGTGCAAAGCACTATGGGCTTCTTGAAATCTGCTACTCTGTGAGCAAGCTGCAGTTCTGCCATCCTAGCAGGAGCAGGCACTGACTTCAAACTGTGCTATTCTAGCGGAGCGTCAGGAGTGTTGCCAAAGAACCCTTCATGTCTTTCCCTAGGTGGGCTGCTAGGAGCAAAACTACTCTTCAAAGCCTCAACATTACTCATATCCTTAATGCAGCAGATGGGCCGTATAGCATCAACACAGGAGCCAAATACTACCAAGATCTGCAAATAGAGTACTACGGAGTAGAAGCCTTTGACAGTCCTTCCTTTGATTTAAGTATCTTCTTCTACGATGCTGCCAATTTCATAGGCAAAGCCTTAAACACTTCAGGAGGTAAGAGGGAGGCAAAGAGAAGCTTTGGGAGGAAGTTTCAACATGAGCCAAATGACTTCTTGCAGTAAGAGGCAGCCAGCAAAGCTCAATTCAGCATACGGTTCGAGAAGGCACACACAGAACGGCTGCATGGAGGATGGGAGAAGGGCACTTATGCCATGCATTGCAGGGAAGGTGGCCATGGCCAGGGTCGCTGGGAGCTGGGGAGGGCTGGCTGCCCCAAACCCAGTGTGGTGGGAAGGAGGACCGACTCTACGAGCAGAGTGAGAGGTTACAGCACTGTGGGTGCTCCTCCATGGGTCCATCCCACAGGAACTTGCAGGATTCATGTGCTCTACACACACCTCGCAGCCCAGCAACCCTGCCCCCGGCTCCCACAGCCCTGCTCCCGCTCCCGAGGCACTCAGCTGGGAGCAGCAGCATTTCAGCGCTGGCTTCAGTGCTTTGCATGCCCAAGTGCTTCATAGCACTGGAGCTTTATTCAGACTGTCTATTAAGCTACAGAAGCAGCAGAAGTTAATGAACTAAGTCAAAAACTACGAGCCTGATCCAGACCCTGCTGCATCTTTGTCAGCAGAGTTTGGGTTATGGCCTAGTTATCATAATTTCCATTTGTTCCAGAGTTTGCTCTGCCTCTGCCTGGCTGCAGGCTCTGCTGCTTCTACTGGAGAGCTTTGTTAAATCCCCAGTTATGGTTCACACTGGGCTGCTAAGGTACAGTGAATTATGAGCCTGCTTTTACAGGCAAACTATCCTACAGAATTTATGGGACTTGTCAGTCATCACAGTCCGGGCTGGGCCAAAATTTTCTGCCAAAACAGGTTTTTTGTTACCTCACAGAAATCTACCCTAACAAGCTTAGTCACAGAAAAGTTCTCCTTCCACAGAAAATTTCTACTATTTTATTCTGAGGCCCAAGTTAGACACATGTGGTCAGTATGGAATACTGAAATACCACCTTGCCTGAGATGCACAACACAATCTTATGTTAACCATCCATGAGAATCCATGAAAGTTTCCCAACTTGTTTCTTTGTCCTCCCTGTGTCCCTCTTGCTTCAGAAGTCCTGAAGCCCACTCACCATGCTGTGCCTCTTCTTTTACAGGTAAGGTGTTCGTGCACTGTGCCATGGGCATAAGCCGCTCTGCGACGTTAGTGCTTGCCTTTTTAATGATCCATGAAAACATGACACTTGTGGATGCCCTGAAAGCAGTGGGTGCTCACAGAGACATCTGCCCAAACTCAGGTTTCCTCAGTCAGCTTCGGGACTTGGACATTAAATTAAATGAAGACAGGAAAGGAACCAGAGAATCTGCTATGAAAGAGTGATAAGAGATTATTACTGAAAGAAAGAACAAAATGTTATCAGAGTTTCCGGTAACTCTTTTAAATAAATTGTATTTGTAAACTAAGGGCGCAAATTTATGATACACAAGAATGCCTGTTGTTACCAAAAGTAGATTTTACTTGATCTCTCCATTGGGCAAAGCCTCCTAGATTATCCTTGTGATGGTTGTGTATTGTATCCTTCACTCTCCACCTTAAAACATTGCTCTCTGCTGGTATAAAAAAAAAAAGAGAGATATTAGGTTCCACTTCAGAAATAGCTGTGTTTCAGCAACTAGTGAAGCTCATATCACTTTATGAAGTGTTAGGCTATTGGAGGTGAAAGATGCCGTATTATTTATGCTACAGTACTGCTTAGAAGTTTTCTTATGAATCAGCCTCCCAACCCCTTTGTGCCCTGTATCTGAAATGGTTTGTATTTGGAGAACTGGGTGTCGCACTGGTTAGTTGTTGCTTTTACAACTGATGGAGCCCCTGAGCCGGGGGTAAGAGGCTGCTCAAAGGCAGAGCAGCTGGCAAACAACACAAGCCACTCTTTACAAAATGATTCCAGGTCTATTTATAGTGGTTTCCCTTTAACTGTTCACCAGACTAAACTTTTTTAGTCCATGAAAATACCTTTGTTTGAGAGGGTGATCAAAAACTGTTCACCTTCTGCAATAAAATCCACCTAGAAAATGCTGTGGAAAATGCTTCCAAAGAGGAAGGTTGGTTCTCAGCCGAGGCTCCAAGCAGCTGCATGGGCAGTGGGAACGGGGCTGGAAAGCATTTAACAAAGTTCAAAGGATCCCAAATGTGCCTGACAGTTCAACATTATAAAATGTGGGATTTTCTTTCTCAAAAATGAAGGTCATTACCATTGCGACATTGTGTTCTGTGACATTTGCTTTTGTGAGGGGACCCAAGCGAAAACTGAAGGGATGCAGGAATGGCAAGAGAGGTGCTGACAGGCATCAGGCTTTCATCTTTGGTCTCTGGGCCACCATAAGAGCACTCAATAGCTACTGTCATCTGATGGATCAGTGCTGCCTGGAAACTATGGGAAGCACATCTGGCTCTTTGTCCCAGTGGACAAACATTAGCAGCACAAAGCCAGCGTGGGGATGGCAGTTGTTTGCATTCCAAGTACCAAACTCGGGAATGCAGAGGATGAATACTCCCCACCATGTAAGCTGGCTGTTCAAGAGCAGTGCAGCAACAAGGGAAAAAATTCCTTGCCATTCTCAGTGCTGCCTGCAAGGCAGATTTCTGCCTTCGGGACAGACAGCTCAGCACCTTTTATAACGCTCTTTGGCAATATCTACATTTGCTGTGTGGGCCACGCTACAGAAGCAAGAGCACAAAGCAGAGCACTGCAGGAGAACTCCAGCCCCGCAGGGATGCACGCACCCCACTGCCACGATAAACCTCAGCACAGGTGGGCTGGGGGGGAACCCAGCCACCCCTCTATCGCACACACCTGGGGTCAACCTTAACAGCTCCTCCAGCAAGTGCGGGTGGCAGAAACCTGGCTAATGTCAACCACCCCACTGCCATTGCCATCCCCGGTACAATCCCAATATCCCACGAGCGTTGAGCTGGCATGCCCAGAGCCAGCCAGCGCGGCCGGCCTTTCACATCAGCTTACACCACCTGACGGTCAATTGATCGGCCTCTCTCAAAGCTCAGTCTCTCGCTGCTGCCACCCTCCAGTTGCCTTGCTCAGGCCGATGCTCGCAGGTCCAAAGAGGGTAGGGAATTATGGTTTATAATTAACACAAATAAAAATAGACCTCGAATAAGTTGAACACAGAAAGAGGCTACAAATCTGTAGTGTAACTGGCACGTTAGGAGGAAACTAAGTGGTATTACTCAAACAAAGGTAATCCAAGACACCACGGCGCGGGAGCTCCAACTACCAGGCAAGTACTTTTAAGCTTGTTTACAAACCAATCCCCAGTGCACACCATACACGCACCGAGCAGCGGGAGCTCAACCAGAGCCAGCTCCGCAGGCAGCAAGACAACTGTGGGGCCAGGCCAGATTGTCGGTGTACTCGGAAACTCGGATATTGGTGAAATTGTTATTTGCTTTCCAGCCAGATTCCCAGGCTGAGGATCTCTCACCGAGATTCTTGAATTCAAGGGGTTTGGGTTTTTAAATACCGATCTGGCTTGTATTTACATTTCTTACAGCTCAATCTTTAAGATAACATCCATGAAACCATGGATCTGGGTTTCCTTCTTCCCAGCTGATGTTCACAGAAGTCACTCCTGGGAAGGGAGGCACTGCCCAGGCAGTTACACTGAAGAAAACGCAAACAAGGCTGTGAATAAAATGCTGTCAAAAAACAAAGCCTGGGGAGGGAAAAAAATGAAAGATTAAGAAGTTGGGGTGGATTTTTGGCCCCCCTCTTTTTTTTTTTTTTTTTTTAACTCTTTATAGTTTGGGGCTTCTATTAATTATTTATAACTAGGCCAGCATTTTCAGACAGAAACGGTATTTTTAATATCAGCAGCCTTCCTTAGAAGATTTTTATTGAGGAAATACGTTTGTATGGCTGTGGAAGCCATCAGGATGCATGGAGTAGAAGAGTCCAGCAAGAGAAGACTGTGTTAAATTAATTCCTGCTAAATACCTACCAGCAGACTCGCTGTCTATACGGGGAGCTGGAGACATAACTGTACCAGGGTAAAAAGGATACTGTGGCTATTTATAGCACTGCCTTCAACACCGTAGGAATTCAAAGGAAAACTGCAACTCAGCACACAGTCTTCTCAATCATGCGCTTCTGTCAAGATTAAATTCGGGCTGAGATCGTCCCCTTTCCCTGCAAATCCCTGCTAGGAAGGACCTGCTCCTTTCAGCAAGCAAGGAACTACCACGGTACAAAACACCCCATAGCTGACATGGGCTGGGGTCTGGGAACCTCACCCAGCAAAACGCCACTTGTTTCTCCTTGGAAGTCAGAAAATGGGGACAAAAAGAGCCTCACAAGCCTCAGCAGGGAAGACTGGAGTTGTTTCACGTGTTCTGCATCCCTGCTCTCTCACTGTTCGCAGCCCTTCTCCTTACACCAGATACCCCGGGGCACTTGCAAGCAGAGGGGTAGCGTTGCTCCCGCACACTCCCAGTTACCGGCAGACAGGAGGGGAAGAACAGGGTCCTGGCACATGGTCAGTCACTCCTGGTGTCACTGAGATGAGGCCCTTATCATACAGGGGTAAGTGCCCCTCTTGCCCCTGCAGGGCCACCCATCTCTGGGAAGGAGCAGGCTCCAGGAGGTGTCGGGGGCACATATCTATATGTAGAAATTATCTGTGATGTTAACAGTACAAATGAGAGCAGCCTTGCAAAAGGTGTTAGCAAAAGCCTGACCACCACTCTGAAAATAAGGCAGGCTCCTGGGGTTCCTTGGCCCCACTCTTCTTTTAGCATCATGGTGCCTCAGATCTTTCCTTCTGATCTTCCACCTTCCAGTTTCTCTTCAATAAGAGCTGTTCTTTCGTTCATCACAAAGCATTACCTACTCTACTCTTCTCAGGGCTCCTCGTTTGTAATCCTGTTATCAAGCTGTCTGCTAGGTGGGGAGCAGAAGGTGCAGGACTTGGTGCTGCCTTTGAGGTGCAAGTAATTATTATGTGCATCTGTTACTGCAGTTGCTGCCTCTACAGGTGGAAAACGTGCTGTTCTCCGAGAGATCTGCAGCACTCAGTGCTCCTGCCTTGTCTTTCCTCCAAAGCCAGTCCTGTGGTGTTCCTAAAATAATAAACACAGCCTTACTGCTGCCACAAACCCCCCTGGTAAATATATTTTTATGGGAATGAAATACTAAAGGATTTGAACAGTTATTCACTGAAAGCAAAATATGAGCAGTAAGGTTGGGTAAAGATTCAAAGGCTGGTTTGCTTCCTTTCCCTGGGGCACATCAAGGCTGTACTGTTTGCACTTTAGAGAGGGATAGTGGGGAATTACTTAACCCAAAATGATGGAAACAATTCAAACTGTAATAATATCGCAGGAGAGTTTCTCACGTTACATCTATTCCCCTCACCGCTGGCTACATTTTGCCTTTAGATTCACGTGCACAACTCTCATTGCACTCTAAAGGAACTGTATTTGAAGCCGAAATGCATTTCATTGTCTTCCAAAGGCTCTCTACGGTTTAGTTGCTAATTCCCAAGCTCAAGGACTGAGGACAAATCTTGTCTAAACATTTCCCTATGTCTGTCTCTGTGAGATTCCCATCTGCTGTGTTTTATTTTGAATTCCATCTTCCTAGTTTCCTAAAAACACAAAGCAGAAGCACAGGTTTCCTCTGCCCGGCGGTGCAGGAATCACCAAATTTCCCAGCAGGTTGTCTCACAACATATGACGGATCCAAGTTTGTCTCAAAATGCTACAAGCCTTTGTGGAACAGTAAGGGAGGAGAACAGAAACGCAGGCCAAGGTTCTGAGTGTTATGAACATCCCCACTCCCAAAGAGACTCCATATCCTGTTTCCTCTCTCCCAAAAAATTCACCTGGCTTTGGGTTTCATTAGGAGAAATGTACATTGCTTGAGTCCAGGCTCTAAGTCTTCACTTCGTGCTTCCTGCTGACACTGCAGAGATGATGAGAGCCACAAAAGCAGAGTCTGACCTGGGGGCTTCAAATTTACTACAGTAGCTGAGCAAATTAAACGGAGAGCACGTTAAGCAGCTTGGGAGACAGTTGTTGACCAACAAATCTTCATTAAGTTCCCGCAACAAGCTGTGCTGCACCTCCGATGGAACTGATTATTGTGCCTCTGTCTGTGTTTCTGCTATTTCTCCACCAGGCTTAAAACAAATTCAGACTTGCTTTAGGTCTAATTAGAAATAAAACACAGTATCAATCCACCTCACCCCATGTATGCACCTGGTTTGGAGAGACTGGTGAATCGTTCAAACAGGCCAAGTCCCACTCTGTTCACCATGTTATTTACTGCCCTGCTTTTCGCTACCTCTTTTATTTACTGCCAGTGTCTCACAGAGGCTTTGTTCACTGGTTTATGGTGACTTTCTGGGTTAGTGGTTTGCATTAACAGAATCCTGCAGTGGTTTGGGTTGGAAGGGACCTCAAAGCCCATCCAGTTCCACCCCCTGCCATGGGCAGGGACACCTCCCACTGGGTCAGGGTGCTCAAAGGCCCATCCAATCTGGTCTTGAACACCTCCAGGGATGGGGCAGCCACGACTTCTCTGGGCAACTTGGGCCAGTGTCCCCCCACTCTCACAGGAAAACATTTTTTTCATAATATCTAATCTAAATCTGCCCTCTTTCAGCTTAAAATCATTCTTGCTAGTGGTTCATTTGTTTCCATCTTTACAAGACAATGAGTTCTATTCTTTTTGTATGAGCTGATCTACGACATTAGGGGGCATGCATTTTTAACTGCTAGTTTGTTTTAGAAATATAGCAGGAGTTAACCTAAAGGACAAATTATTAGAAATACCTGTAATCCCAAGAGCTAATACAACTGCTGAGAAATTCTAGACCTCAAATCAGCTGTGCAGCAGAATAGGATGAGTTCTTATTTTTCCTTCCCTTCAGCAGACTTAGTAGCGAGGTTTTACAATGAGAAGAAAGCAATTTGCTTAGCTGACTGGGGATTTCATCTCCTGTTGCATCTCTTAAACTATACAAACATCAGCAAGCAAACCTCAGCTCTGTTCAGTCTCAGCCTGCTCTCTGTATTAACGTGATTTATTGTTTCTCGTTCTCAAGCAGTATATTACGTTATACCCCAAAGGGTCGGATTAGAACGGGCCAGTATTTTAATGATTTATGAGAGGCATCTGGGACTGCACTGGCAGCATATGTGTTGTGTCACTGCGATGGGAGGAGTTTGTATTGATCCACACCAGAGTGCTCCAAGACAAAAGTGTGTCAAATTCCAATAAGCTTTAGTTCCCAAACCTGATTTGACAGGTGGCCAAGCTCGCACTGGGACTGACCAAGGTTCTCATGGTGGGAATAAAACAGAACAGCTGGACTGCTTCTAGCCATTGCATTGTGAACGGATTTCCATTCCTTTCTCTTGTTCTGTTTCGATCTCACAGAGCTTAAGGAAGTGTTTATCCTTCCCAGATCTGTAGCCAGAAACCTGGGCAACAGGAGCTTGCTATCAGCTTGGTGTTTTATCTTTTAGCCAGAAGACACTGGTGAGAAACACAGGCTACTGGAACCAGCCTCCAAAGCCTCTCTGAGCCCTGCCACGGCTGTCACACTATTAGAAAGTCTTGGATCTTTCTAGCTGGGGTGAAAGCAGGAATGATGAAGAAACATAGAAAGACAGCATGGGTGCTTTAAGCCAAAATGTCACCACATTTAATGAGGGATTGTGCTATACTTTTTAAGGATATCTCTAAAGAAATACTTTACAAATATGGAAAGAAGGGTATCAGCAGCACAGTGTGGAAGATGTAGGGTTTCTGTCCTCTCGGTTCAATTTGGCATGTTCTGAATTCTATTTAGAGAACCAAAGCCAAAATATGCCAAAGTACTCCTAGGAAACTTCGCCCTCCAGCATGGAAATCCAAAGCTGACCAGGACTTTCACCTTATGATGTAACCCACCCTTGGCTCACTAGAGGTGGGCACAGCTTGTGACCCAAGTTACACCCAAGGGGGACTCTACCCAGCGTTCGTTAGCACTCTGCCTTTGGGCTGCCTCCCAGCTCAGACTTGTGGAGAGATGCAGAAAAATCATCCAACTTAACTTCACTGTCTCTACCTGTGTGGTAGGAACAGCAGTGCCTTCCCTCACATTCTCACTGTGATAACAGCTATAAAACGCATTCCAGTGCTCAGGAAGCACCAGGGAACCGTGGCTGCCTACCTCCTGCTGTTTCCCATCTTCCTTCCTCGCAGGTTGTTCAGGCCCCCTGCTATGCCAGCGCAGGGATATGTGCCTGCTGCCTCCTGTAAGGTGGGTACCTGTTAGAGAACACAAGGCAAGGAAAAAAGCAGTGAAACTGTCAATGCCCCCAAACAGAACAGACCCCCAATATATTGTTTTTAAAATAGAAGAACATACCAGAGCTAGTGACAGGGAGAAGGGCTTTTGCATTGTGCCATCTGTTTGGTTAAATCCTGGGGGCAGAATCCATTCATTTGTAATGAGATTCTTTGAATTCTGAAGCCCGGTGTTTTCAGCGCTGGGCTGGAGGACACGTCTGTATTAGTTTTTGTTAAAGCAGCCTCATTCACCTTCAGGTGTGGCCTCCTAAACTCCACTGGGGACACCAGCCTAAGGGACAGCTGAGGTCCTGTGCAAGGAACAGCACAGGAAATCTTGGACCTCTAAACATTGAGGAAGCAAGAAACAAACATGACTTCTGCCTTGGATCATCTTGAGGGTGATATGGGAAAATTAGATCAGGCTGGATTAAGAGTATACAACAGGGAGTAAGCATGAAGAGAAAAACCATGGCTGAGAGACCGGAACCAACAGCCAAGCGACACTTTGTCCTTCTTCCAGTAAGCTGGATTCAGCACACCCAGAAACCTGTCTCATGTTGTGTTCAGCTGGAAGTGAGATGCCTGGATTGACACCCCTTACAAAGTAGACAGTATGCAAAAGATGTAGTAATAGAACTGCTTGGCATTGCCATTTCATCCCAAGCAGCCACAGAGAGGGAGCAAGAGAACGTGCTCTGTGGTGTGCAGCACTGAGCTCTGCCTCCCATGTAGTGACAGGGCTAAGGCTGAAATGCATCACTGCAGACGGGAGCCTCCAGCCCACTGGTTCTGCTTCAGAGGAAGAGATTCAGCGCATATCAGGCAATTTGTGAATAAACCCAAGCTCGAGCCTCTCTGCAGGGTCACGCTGTACTAACAACAGCCAGTAATGAGAGCACCTCACGCTTGCTGCAACAGCAGGCTGCAAATATTGGTAAAGCACTACTAAAAGTCGTGAAACAGCAACTTGGATTTGTGTTGTTCAGGGAGGGTGAAGGCTTTGGAGTGGTTGTACCAAAACACCAGTGTCAGCCAGACAAGCCACCCAGTTACTGGCAGCCCCAGAAGAAATCAAAGCACCACCCATTACTCCCAATTTACAGCAACCTGCAACAACTTGCCAGCCTGTTCTTTCAAAAATGTTTCATCCCATTTTTCAGTAATCTTCTGAGGGTTCTTCAGGAAGAAAATGCAGAAAATGCATTCAGGGTATACTGGCTTTCACCTCGGGCAAGTAATTGCTGGAGGCCATAGAGATAAAGTGATATAAGAACCATAGAATCATAGAATGGTTTGGATTGGAACAGACCTTAAAGATCATGCAGTTTCAAATCCTGCCACAGGCAGGGACATCTCCCACTATACCAGGCTGCTCAAGGTCCCATCCATCCTGGCCTTGAACACTTCCAGGGAGAGGGCATCCACAACTTCCCTGGGCAACCTGTTCCAGTGCCCCATCACCCTCATCACAAAGAATTTCTTCCTAATGCGTAGTCTAAGTGTTCCCCACTCCAATTTATATCCATTCTCCCTAGTCCTATCACTACATGCCTTTGTGAAAAGGCCCTCTCCAGCTTTCCTGTACTTCAGGTACTGCAAGGCTGCTATAAGGTCTCCTTGGAGCCTTCTCTTCTCCAGGCTGAACAACCCCAGCTCTCTCAGCCTGTCCTTGTGCGCAGGAGAAGAGCCAGCCTTACGCACAGGAAGAACTGAATTTGAGGCAAGCTTGTCCTTCAAGTGGGGGCACAAGGATAGCAAGGGGGATATCATGAATGTCATACATCTAAGAGCCGTTTAGTGCTATAATAATGTAGACCGGGATTTTTGTTTCCTCAAGATGGGGTGAAAAACATCAGTAGTGAATGAAGGAAGGAGTTACAGACTGTCAGAACTGACCATTGGCCAAGTCCGATGGCTGCAGTCCATCGCAGCAAAAACTAGCAACGACGTTTGATCAAGGAGTGGTAGCCTGGCGAGGAGGCAGAGGGACTCTCAGATATGGGTGTGCTTAAATATCGTGGAGATGTGGCAGATGCATTTTGGACCAGCTACTGTCATGATTGGGGTCATACGCAGTGTGTCTAATTCTCCACCCGACCAGGCTGGGTTAATGGGTATCAGGATGCATTTGGCAGCTGAGAGCACAGGAGTACCAAGGGGCTCCAGAGGGCCCAATTTTGCAGCTGAACTTTTGTGCTTACAACCAAAAACCCTAGGATTAAGGCTGGAGGGGAGCTGATTTCCCTTTGCTTGCTTGCCAAGAGCCAAGTTCAGGTCCTTAGAGCTCTGCAGTGCTCGCGCTCCAGCTGATGACCTCACGAACACCTAGTGTCGGGTGGAACACAGCTCCCTGCACAGCTTTAAATGTTTGTGTTTCCCTGCCTGTGCTGGTGACATCATTGCCACCTGAGGGCCTGAACTCTGCTCTTGGCAGGTAAAAGCCTTTCGGGTCACCTTACACTGAGGTTCTTGCTCTTGATGCATATTTATGTAATGACTGCTGGATGGCTGTAATAAAATGACTGTAAAGCACCACCTAAAATGCACCAGTAATAAATTCTTAATAGCTGATGCTATAACAACCAATTACCAAAAAATATATCATAACATGCAGATTGTTAACAGTGTCTGGGCCTGTTTAATGCCCAGCTTTAAATAGTTACAATGCAGACTATTAAAATGGCATGTAAAATTTGTAACTAGTAAATGAAAAGTCCAATTCAGCAACAAAATATACCCAAGCCACAGAAAAGCTCAGGGTAGATGAGCTATCTCCTTTTATCTCTGCAATCCTTCTGGTAGTGTGACCCATCAGCCACGGTTTCTATAAAGCACATTCCATGTGCCCATCCCTGCCTGGTGCAGGCACTGCCCCTGCCTCTGTCCCAGCTCAGAAACATGGTTAGAATCCCATTAATATCACAAAAAATGCAACTTTGTGCAGCAAGCACTTGGGTTTGCATTCCATGAGGAATGGGTGGGTCAGGGAAAATCCTTTTAGCTCACTGTATTTTTCACTTCTCTTTTATCCAGTCAAGGTGGCAGTGTGGGCAGCATCTCTACAGAGATGATTTCCCATGGCTAAAGAATAAAATAAATATACATGCAAGACCCAGAAAAAACAGCAAAATCAGAAAGCGGCCAGTTTTGCACAGTTGGTACAATACTGCTGCATGTGAAAGGATGTCTGCGTCTGTCTAGCTACCGTCAGGAGCCACACACATGGCTGGTAAATACGAGTGTCCTAACTAGCTGATGACAAGAGAGTATTTTATACTGGAGCTAGACAAAAACAAGGCTACCCTGCCTGGGGGCCTTCTTGCTGGTGTGCGTCCTGAAACAGCCAAGACTGGATGGGTTGAGCCTTGCTGGCTGGCCCACAGGCTTGCTGTGAAAAAATTAGACATTTTTGAGGCTTCTGAGGCCTGGCAACCCCTAACATCAGTGGAAGCTGTGGTGCATTCAGCATATTTGAGAGCCAGGATGGACTGATTAATTCCTTCCTTACAGTTGAGTACTGCTTTGCATCAGAAATATCGCTGCTGATGGATGTCACATGAAGGGAAGTTCTGCTTGGACAGAGGAGAGGTGTCACAGTCTCACTCCAGTTAGGACAGAAAATTTGGTACCAACACAATACTGAGGGGCAAAAAACAATAAGACGTTTTCCTCTTCCTTGCACTGCTCAAAGCTGTCCAATACAGAGATTAATTTAGCCCCTCAACAAAGGCTCTGTGTGGTCTGCCGAGAGCAGGGCCATCCAAATGGATTTTGCCAAGTCACACAAAGTGGGTGCCTTTCCCCAAATGTATAGCTGGGTTCAAATCATGGGTCTGGAAGCCTCTACTAAATTTGGAAGTGCTGTTCGGATTACACCCTCCAGCTGCTAAAGAGATTTTCTTACAAACAGTTGGCTCCTCACATACCTCATGCCTCCTTGGAAACTGCTTCTCTCTCAGCTTTCCAGCCCAGCCAGCCCTACCTCAGTCATTGCTGTGTTTGATTCATACCATCTATATCCCAGAGCGCTCTCAGCAATTGATAAATGATGGCTCTGGTGAAACTATTGGGTTAAACGCCAAGGAAGAATGAATGATAGCAGTAATACTTCTCATTTGTGTGGAGATGTAGCAACACAAAACCCTCTCTCAAATATACGTTATCCTGGAGAAATCTTTCCAAGGGATAGGCTTTCTGAGAAACATTTATGACTTCTTGAGTACCCATTAGGTGTGAACTTGACCCAACCTACTTTGGCCAAGCCCCAGGCTTCAACCTGGTCTTGTACCACCACAAATCAAACAGTCAGACTGGTACCTTCACTGAGGTGACAAGATTACAACACACACCAGCTTGAGAGCCAACAGGATGTAGAGCACTTTGTTCCCAGGATTTAAAAATTAGAGAATATTGTTACTAAAGCCAGAGGAAACTGGCTATGTTCCACCCAGACCAAAAAGCCAACACAATGCCTGGGATGATTAAAATATTCTTTGCATCATTGAAATGAGAGCAGGGACATCCCTATATTATCCTTTATCTTAGCATCATGAAATACAAGGAAATGCAGATTACAGAAAGGCTTTCTACTAAACAATCCTATACATGAGGTTTTTTTTTTCCTGCCGACTTCCCACAGCATCACGCTGCAAGGTTTTGTGTTGCCCCACCTCCTCCTTCACACCAACCTTTCCGCTTAATCTCATACCAATGTAACGCCAAACTGTCAAATTAGCCTGACTTTTGAGTTTGTTCTTATTTAATGAAATATTATGGTGTTGGAGACATTGGATATGAGGTGGCACATTTCCAAGTACTGAAATATCCAAGTACAAGGGATATCTACCCAGGGAAGCAGTTGAGTGCCCACTCCTGGAGCATTTTAAAAGACAGGTAGGTGAGGTGCTCAAGGATATGGTTCAGCAGTGGACAGGTACGGTTGGACCTGATGACCTCAAAGGTCTTTTCCAACCAAACAATTCTATGATTCTATGATTCTGTCTCTGAAGGCCCTCTCCTCACATTCTGGCACTGAACAGCACTGATTATGTTACAGATAAAGCTGGAGTCACTGAATTAACTGAAAAACAACTAAAACACCCCCAGTATACACAGTCCACAGGGGTATTCACTGCTGCAAATAGAGGAAGCCTAGACATTCAGGAAAGCAGTACTCCCAGTGAGCTCCTGCAGCACCACTCTCCTTTCTCCCCAGGATGTTCCACATGCAAGGAACCGTTGCCCTGGCCACTGTGGTAGCCCCGCTGCTGCAAAGCCTCTGACAGGTTTCAAAAGAGGGGTACAGATGAAGGCATGGCATGGGGACACATACAGCCTGTGTCATACTCTTGGTCACCCGAGATTGTCAGGACAACCTTCTGCTCTGCGACAGCCCTCCTTGATTGCAATTCTCCTGCTAGTCATAATTAAGGAAATTCTATTACACCGTTCAGATACAATTATAGTTGTAGTACAACTGATTCAAAATTAATCTAAATACAATGGTAAAACTTCTCCTATGTGATTGAATAATTACTGCAATACAACTCCAGGAGGGCAAAGATCAGGAGCATTTCATATGAGTATCAGTCAGAAACCAGCATTTTTAAATTGTATTGCTCATTCAGACAACACACATCATAGAAACAGATCTCCTGCACAAAGTGAACATGGAGGAATTGAACTGAGAATCATTAAAAATGCATTTTTAAAATGAAGAACCACGTTATTACATACAATCATTTTCCTTTCACACTAATTTGTTTTAATCTATTCATGCTCCTTATAAAGCATTACACAAAATTTAATCATAGTATTGTTTTCTTTAAATATGTGCATTTCAGTAAGTGACACTTACATGTATAAATTCGGTCCATTAAAACGTTAGACTGATGCTGAAACTGAGCAGTCATTTATTCAGAAAGAAACTGCCTCGTTTTCCTGTCTGTAAATTTTCTATGGAAAGCTATTATTTTTTTCAGTGAGTTCATTATTCAACACCTGAGTTGAACTGTCCTGCAGAGACTTCTCTGCTTTTGAATCAAGCACAGCCTGTTAGTTCTAATTATTTCACATTTGAAATTTGAAACCCAGTCCTTCATTTGTGTTTGACATTGAGTTTATGTGAATCAATGCCATTCTCCAGTTGAACAAATGGGGCCAGAAAGCAGATGGAATAAGTTTTGTACACAGCATCAGCAGCTCCTGTCTGTGTTTCAACAGGGTAAATTCCTTCGCTATAACTTAAGATCAAGGTGAGCACAAGCTGAAAGTCAGCTTAAGATAATTCTGGATAAGCACACCCATCTCATAAAGAACATTATTCCAGAGCTTCCAATATCCACATAGCACTGCCTTCCTTTGCCAACTGCCAACACAGTTACATTCCCTTCTAGAAAGACCACTTTAAACTGAATCTCTGAAGAAGCACTTTTCCTGTGGTGTGCTGTCCTTCAGAGATGTCCACCCAGTTGTTGTAGGGATGGAGCTATGGACCTGAAGAACACAGCTCCCAGAAGAGCCATGAGAGTGAGGTGCTGCCTGTCCCTCCCCATCCTAAGGACATCCTGAATGTCACCACACTGAAAACAACTTTATAGGGAGTGAGAAGTGCCCTAGAGTAGTTGTTAGCTGTGCTGTGAGGAATGAAATACATCAAAACAGGGTAACATTTGTGGCAGATATTATGAGGTGGGAAGGATTGCAGGAGGCTGTCATTCTTGAAAGTATTTAATGAACTGGCAGATGGCCCTGTGGTCAGGACATGGGCAATGCATGTCCCGTTCCTGCTGCAGACGTGCACGGGATCAGAGAAGTCACACTGGTGTCCAAGATCACCAGTGAGACCCAGGCAGACCTGGCAAAGCAGGCACTGGGGCGGCCAGCATCAAAGAAGCTCTCAGAATCAATAGGGGATGTCCGTTCCAGCATGGGAATTCCTCCATGCCTCCTCTTGCATAAAGCCATCCCAAATGGGCAAGAACATCTGCTTTTGTTTTCACAGTAAGAGCTGACACTGGAGGAGATACGCACATTTGGGAGGGGAGCACATTCCACAGTGGAGCTCTTTGTAATACAAACAATGCGAGACCATCCTGGGAACATTATTACTTGGTGAAAACTTACTGTATTCAGGAGGACAAGGCTGCCTGTGAAGGTGGCAGAGGAAAGCGTACTGACAGAAGAGAGAGCCTCCTCAGCAGCTGGGTGGCGAGGCAAATTGCCCAGTGCACGGCAGAAAGGTGCCTTCGGTCAACTTTCAGTGGCCTAGCCCTGCCACACCAACCACTGCTCCCCTCCTTTATTACTGTGGACATCTCAGGGACTTACGTGCTCCATTTGTCCTTCAGCAGAACAACGGATTCACATAAAGGGACACTGAGCTCCCAAAGTAGGCCAAATCCTCAGACTCTGTCTTAATACATGCAAAGACAAATATTTTTTAACAAAATTGCACCAAAAGGTGAACTTAGGGCTAGTGAAAATATCTTGAAAACCTTTCACCACAGTTAGTGTTTGGAAAAAAATTGTCAGTGGAGGTGCATGAACAACCTGGCAGAGCTGTTCAGCAGAAAGATGGATGCTTTCAGGTTTTCTGTTCTGGGCTGTTCTATCCCAAACCATCCCTCCAATCATCATGTGAAAGATATTCAGCAATCAGTGCAAGAACTAGACTTCGACTTATTGACTACAACTTCATGCATGTCCTAGATGGATTCTTCTGTTCTAAAGCTGCTTGAGTTGACAGAGTTCCCGATATCTCTGTTATGCAGATACTTGACTAGTTTTTAGAACACAGAAGAATATATATATATATTTTAATAATTTCTTACAACATAACTCTGGTAAAAATAGAGATTCTGTTCCCCTCTTCAAAAATCCCCTGAATAGTTCAAATCTAATACAAGGAATCACTATTTCAAAATAAATCCATCACATGGGAGCAGAGTAATTGCAGAGATAAACTGATGCCTGAAAACCTGTTTTTTCTTGTAATTAAAGTTCTTACTTCAAGGTTAGACAGTTCTCGGAGGGGGCAGAGAGGAGAGGATTGCAAATGAAACAACATGCTAAAATACATATATTAATGCTCTTATGAACAGCAGCTGGAGTCTCGTGTAGACTCTTTCTACCATGGACATTTATCATCCAGACTACGAGTGGCACTGGCAACTACCACCAGAAAGAAGTAGAATGCTCCTTACAGAGTTTCTCCTGTTGAAGCTAACAATGACGAGTCAGTGAATAAGATTTTGCATGACCAATTCTATTCAGCTCAGTTTGTTGAGCAAATTATAAAAGACAAATTAGATAAAGCATATACAAGAGTCAGTAACTTGTTTCCATATCGACTGCATAGCTGCACTTACACAATACGTTTTCCATAGCATTACCTCTTTCCATTCGAAAGCAGGACTCTCCTGTTGGTGTATCGAGGACTGCTCTTTTTCACTGCAGCAGTCAGTGTCTAGAATTGCAAACAGGAAGTGGGAAAGGTCATACTATGATGAAAAAATCTTTAAAAACATAATTATGGAGTTTTAATTGACGTTTGACATACCTAGAGAGAAGGATTGAGTACTCAGGTCAAAATAAGCCTGCTGAGGCCCTGAGCATAGCAGCTTGAAAAAGCTTTAGCTTTTAATTTGCCATAATAATATAAAACTTCATTTAAAAAGCATAGTCTTCAAAATCATTGTCTGAACCACACCGTGGGGCTATGAGAGCCACTAGACAGTTGTTTAGATTGCAGCAGTATGCTCGTGTCCAGTCATAGTTTATACATACATAAACACACAAGAAGAAGACAATCTGCCCCCAAATTGCTCACTGCTGTAACTGTGGACAAGCTTTCTGAGGGGGTAAGGGAAGGTGAGAAGAAGAGGGGGTGACCTCAGAGAGGTCTCTGGATGATAGCTAATGACTGTCCCTTTACCTTACAGGATGGCCTGGGACTCCCTGCGCAGCAGGGACTTACTGCGCCCCAAGATACGAAGTGCTTCAAGCTGGATGCCTGGTAGCCCAAGCAGTGCTGAAACACCATCCCTGGAGGAGCTGCGGCGCCTGCTTTGCACACGCACACACCCGACGGGGCATGTGGATGAAGTCTGGCCAAATCTTTACGTGGGAGATCTGTAAGAGAGAGGGAAGGGTTGAAGGCTTTAATACAAGTCTTAGCCCTCATCCTAAACCCCATGATATCATCTACTCTTTATTTAAAATCATAGATTTATTAAGGTTGGAAAAAACCTCTTAAGCTCATCCAGTCCAACTGTCAGCCCAACCTCACTGTGCCTGCTAAACTATATCACAAAGTGCCACATTCACATGTTTTTCTAACACTTCCAGGAATGGAGACTCCATCACTGCCCTGGGCAGCCTCTTCCAGTGTTCCACCAATCCTTCCGTAAAGAAATTTTTCCTAATATCCAATCTAAACTTCCCCTGGAGCAACTTGAGGCCATTTCCTCTTGTCCTACTACTTGTCACTTGGGAGAGAGCTAGGGACTAACTAGGTGCCTCACAGTAAGTCTAAGCGTTGAGCAAGCCTCAACTGTGCTCAGGATGCTGTAGCATAAACAAAAGACATCCTGAGAATCTCAAAAGAATACTCCCCCTCCTGATTCCTTCTCCAGTGTTACTACAGGATTCCCACACTGGAACAGCCTGCTAGGGTTGGGGCATCAAACTGCAGGCGGTCACACCAGAGCTAGGTAAAACATGATCAACCTTGTGTTCTCCTCATGTTGCCAGATGGCATCAGTCCCCTAACGGATGCTCAGCAGAGGACTTGGTGAGAAAGCAAAGCGGAAAATTCTTGGCTTGCGCAGAAGTATCACCACCACCACCACCTTTCGAATTTTTGTCAGTTGAGACGAAGAACCTAAACTGATGTTTGGGGAAAAAAAATGCAGGAAAAGTAGAAGTCAGTTTGTTAACGAACCACTTCTGTTCTGAAGCATTTCAGTGGACACTTTGTACCTGGTGAACCTATCAGAAAATAGCCACTAGAGCATGTTCTACTCAACATTGTCATGCAGCAGGCGAATATAACCCCACTGTTCTTCTTCCAGGTACATTGCTCGTGACAAAGAACAGCTGAGCCGAATGGGCATCTCCCATGTTGTAAATGCCGCTGCTGGGCGATTTCACATCGACACTGGACCCAAGTTCTACAAAGACCTGCCTGTGGATTACTATGGAGTAGAGGCAGAGGACAACCCGAACTTCGATCTCAGCATTTACTTCTACCCGGTCGCTCGTTACATAAGAGCAGCACTGAACTCCCCAAGAGGTAATGGACCATCTCTGTGTTTTGTGTACCTTCTGCATAGGAGCCAAGTAGGGCAAAGTATCAAACAGTATTTGGCATAAACCAAACACCTGTGGGTAAGAATGGAGATACCCAAACCAAGTAGCATCATGCCTGCCTCCTGAATTCCCACAGTGAGTGGGAGTTCCCCTGTTCCCCTAAAAAAGGGAAGGATTAACTGAAAAGGCTTTCAAAGGGGTTTTCCCTCTGTCTAGTGCTATTCATTAGTGAAAGCTGAAATAGCAAGCGTCCCTTATTACCTAGAGGGACAGACTGACCCGAGAGGAGGCACACACACTTGGTATTTTCAAATTAGTGATGGGGTTTAAAATAAAAACTGGGATAGGGTAAAAAGACAAAGGCAAGCATCATATGCGAGTAAGAAGAATCAATTCTAATGCTACAATCTGTGCAAGTCCTACAAGCACAGGATAGGGAAAAACATGCTGGGAAGCCATCCTGTAGAAGAGAACCTAAGCAACACCGGCAGCCGGGAGACAATGCTATGCTGTTGCTAGAAGGAGTATAGCCTTGAAAAGACAACCCTCAAAACCTTTGGGTTCATGAAAAACAGTCCAGGTACAATGCCCGAGGCCTGGGGGTGGTGGGGGATTGTTACTATTGAGGACTAACCTTAACAAGAGCATGTCTCCTCTGTGCCACAAAACTGCAGATACCAACTCAAAAGTAAGTGATTTGGAAAAGACTCCAAGGAGACCTTGTTGTGGCCTTTCAATATGTAAAGGAGGCCTTAAAAGAAAGATGAGGAAAAACTTTTTAGCAGGGCCTGTAGCAATAGGACAGGCGTGAGTGTTTTAAACTAAAAGAGAAGAGGTTTAGACTAGATATTAGTAAGACATTTTTTACGCTGCAGGTGGTGAGGCACCGGCCCAGGTTACCCAGAGAGGTGGTGGCTGTCCCTCCCTGGAAACATTCAAGGCCAGGCTGGAAAGGGCTCTGAGCAACCTGATCAAGGTGAAGATGTCCCTGATCACTTCAGGGGGTTGACTGGATGACCTTCATAGCTCCTTCCAACCCAAACACTTCAATGATTCTATGATTTATTAAGAGAACAGTTACACACTCAGCAAACTGCTTTGCTTGCATCAAGGTGAACTTTAATATCAATGAGGTTCCTAAAATACTAACTACCCAGCTTTATCGTATGCAGCCAGTAGATCCAACCTACGCCACACAATCTAGGAAACTGAGACACAGTAACGGAAAACAATGCACCTCAGTGTTAGACAGCTCAGCATCTACTGCTGTTGGAAGGCTTGATCCATCCTGTTAGAAAGTGTTTGTCTTTGTGAAACTGAGGGCTGCACTTGGATTTCCAGACCACTAACATATTAGGGGAATATGGCTCTGCACCATTTCTTTCTATTCCAGCACGCGCTATTTGCAATCAAAGTCATTATTGTGGTGCTCCAGAGAAAGGTAGGATCCAAAATCCTTCCGTGTGTGTCAAAAAAACAGTTCCAAATCCAATGACAAAAGACAGAAAAGAAGAGGTGACTCATGGTGGCCCAAAAAGCAAACAAAGCCAGGGGTTTGTAAGATGCACGCCCAAAGCCGGAAAGTTATGAATGCAGAACAAGTTCGGGCTCAAGGCAAACACACTGAACTCATCGTGTCTAGAGCGCATATTTATCCCTGCTCCCAAGCTTTTCGATATTACTTTACTGAACTCCATATGGACCCAGAGTTCTGGGAATGGAGACAAGGTGAAATTCAATCATATACAGTCCAGCTGTTGCTGACATTCAGCATTGTAAGGAAAGTGCAACAGTTTAGAAAATACATAAACAAGATGTTCTGGAAACATCTTTTCCTGAGGTATGGAAATTGAGCAGCTAAATACCCATGACCTCTGCAAGGATGAGACAGGATTGTTACACACATCATTCAAAGAAGAGAAACACCAGCATTTATTATAAGCAGTGATCCTGAACAAAAAATTATACCAGCTGACAAGAGGCTGGTTCATATGAAACCCAGGACGTAAGGAAGTGCTCTTCTGCAACTGAGAAGTCATTTAAGGCTGCTGCTTAAATATGACAAGCAAATCTAACATCTTTTTTTAAGTGGAATTAAATTGTCTTTTTCACCTGGGAGTCTAAGTCAAAGTTAAGACTATGTGAAGCACAAATCTATTTAAAACTAAGAATCAAATACTCATTAGAACTAAGTAAGAACAGTTCCTCCCACTGTGCTTGATGAAAAATTCTGATGTTCAACATCAGAAATCCAGAAAGCAGCATGGTCAGATTTATTCCAGATTTCTACCTTAGCTGAACAGGCTCTGTTGATATAAATATGAGTGTGTGATGTAAGGTATTTATTTTTAAGGCAATGTCTTCAAACTCTCATGCTGGAGACTGAGCAAAAGGAAGCAGGAGAGAGTGCATTTACATCCTCCTATCTTGGAGCTATTCCTGTCACAGTGGTCAATGGCTGCATCAAACCCTGAATGACTTTGTTCATCATCTTTGTCACAGAGATGAAAAAATACATGTACTGCTATTGCAGCCACACCATAACAGCATTACTTGATGAATCCTGCTTCCCTGGTTGTCTTTCCTTCAATAGAGCCCTTGCTGTTCCTTTGCCCATGTAGCAGAGCTGTTGGGGAAGGCTCAGCCAAGAACAATCAGCCGCTCCATCTGCCCCCTGCTCTGCAAGGGAAACCATGGTGTCAGGGACGTACTGGCCTTCTCCCTTGTGCTCATGGGGCAACACCTTGAGTATCAGCCTTGCCCTCTTGCCTGACCAACTGTACAATTTGCATTTTTCTGGAGTGCCGCTAAACCTCAGCATAAATCAGCAGGATTTGATACAGTCTGGCAGAAGAGGGAAGGACTTGAAAGCACAAATAAAAGCACGTTACGAAAATGACTAAACTAACACCATGGACAGAGAGATTCCCAAGTAGTGAGCTCCTCCCTTTACTGACCTCTGAACATGTTTGAAATGGGCAAGTTAAATCAGCCATTACCTTCCTGCAATGGTAAACCCTCTCAAAGGTATCTCCCTTTCTCCACTGCGCTGGGGCAAATGAAAAGCCAGGCTCTCTCTCCCATCTTCTCATTGCTGGTGGGTGTGAAAGATACTTGACTCAGGAGAAAAGGGTCATCTCTGTTGCCTCTGCTGTAGGTGCACTGCATACATCAGTTCAACCTCCCACTCTCCAGCAGATGACAGCCCTTCACTCTTTCAGGAGGCCCAGGAAGAAGGGACACACCACCATTTACAGATCTCCATAGGCTTCTTGCTGTTTTCAGCTGTGACAAAAGAGACACAATTAATGAAGAAGCAGATAATTGACTCTGCACCTGACTACAGGACAGTGGCTGAAACAGAACAGGAGATGGGAAAACCACGGTGGAGTGGGAAGAGCCCCCGGGGCCCACCAGCTCAGCTGAGCTCTCCTGGTGACCAGCAGAATTCTGCTGGATTTGATGAAACGAGGGCATCTGGGGTGTCATTCTGGGTGACAGATCTGGAGGCTGGTCTTAAGCCAAATTGAATCCATCCTGAAAGAAAGCAAGGGCTAGTTCGGAACATTTAGCTCAGTTAATGATGAGTAGCAAAAGCACAATAAGACATTATGTGTTTTAATGACCCATTTGTTGAACAACATTGAATTTCCCAACTTGAATTTGGCCAACAAAGTTGAATGTGCAAACTTTATCCCTGTTGCAAACCCTTTGATGTCAGTAGAGTTACAGCAGGCATGAGCTGGATATAATATCCATAATCCGCTGTTAAAAACCAAGTGTTATTGTTCTGCACAAATCCCAGCCAGATGACAGTTATTGTCTGCCTCTGCAAAAAGTAGCTTGAGATGTGCGGTGGGACATTTCAAATCAGGATTGCAAGATTTAATAATGCCAGAAGCTAAGTGCCCCCACTTCTCCCAGTTAATCCCATTATTCCTAAGGGATCTTGTTACATGCTCAGAGAGAAGGTTGCAACGTGGCTCTCTAATGCAGGATTGGTCCAACTTCTTTTTGCACAATGGGGGAAGGGAAGGCAGAGCTGGAGAATTTGCACTTATGGCATGGATTCTGTGGTACAGAAGATCTGATTGTAACCTCCTTGGCCACCCCATGACAGGGGCAAGCACCTCAGCTGCCTCTGAGAAGGCTGCTTTCTCAGGCAGTGGTCCAGCAGCCACTCCGGAATGCAGAGCTTGGTGCTGGGACTGTGCATCCCGACTGCCTCCCACAAGAGGCTAATGCAACGCGTTGTTATCAGGCCCATTACAGCCAGCCCAAGCGGTGTAGATGTGTTTTGGGCGCTAGTCAAATGCACTCTATCACAGCGGGTTCAGAGCATCACTTAACCCATCTACAGCTACTGCCAAGAGACGAGGGTCTGAGCCTGTCAACAGAAGCAAACAGCAACATGGCTTTTGTTTCCTGAATGAAGTTTAACATTTAATTTGTCTGCTACTAATAATCACATAGTAAATTCAAATTTGCTTTCATTAGAGCAATTTCACATTAATTAAATCATTTCACATGACTGATTTATCTGCAACAAACAGTCATTTTATTGTCAATGTACCAGCATTTATCATAACCTCTGTGCACGGTGAAACAAAGGCCCACAAAGTGGAATAGACACTGCACATGTAAAAGGGAATATACCTGCGTCCCCATAGGAAAAAGTGCGTTAAGAGAGCCATGCAGAGCAGGGCCAAGGTCAGTAGTTAGGGCTTGCCCAGGTTCTCACCGAGACACCTTCTAAAGGACGTTGCTGATCAAGGAGGACTCTTTTGAAGTGCAGATAAGAAAATTCATTGTGCTCATACTTGCAACCTCCTTCTCTCAGACATAGCATTAGATATAAAATGGTAGAGAGCCAGCCTGGATAAGTAGGAGCCTGGAATTTGTTCTGCTTTCTGTGTGTCCAACAAAAGCCCATCTGGCACTATTTAATGGCAGCATCCATACCTGTGCTCAGCTTGGTCTTCAGTTCCAGACTGCAGGCTCAGCATTTTCCAAGGCAGAAGGCTCCATCTGAGTGGGAAAACAAAGGACCCAAGAACAATTTTACAGAAATTAGGTTCAGAACAGCAAGTCTCCTGTCCCTCATACAATTTCTGGCCAAATCTAGATTGAATTTCAAAATATTTACTGATTCAAGATCAACTCCAACATGGAGGCCATCAGGTTTTTGTTGTTTTAGTTTGTTTTTTCCCCTCTCTTGGTGCAGTTCACACTATAAATATAATTTCTTTTTCTTTCAGTTGTAGAGTGCTGGTAGCTGAGTTCTCAGACAAATAAAAGAAAGCAGTTCTGGCTCCAAGAAACTTTTTCAGAACATTTTGTTACTTGGCTGCTGTTATCTGGGGTGCGCATTAGAGCATGTCTCTGTGTTTCTGCAGTCCCCGCTGCTATGTTGCAATGAGACCTACTGCAAAGAACTCAAACATGGACTTTCTAAACAACTTTCTGATTTAGCCCTATTTGCAGTATTTCTCAAACAGAAATAGTGCTCCTGATTCTTTTACGTTCCTCTGAAAATCTCAGCCCTGGGTTTTTGAGTGTGAAGGTCAAGGGAGGTGATTCTGCCCCTATACTCTGCTCTCATGAGACCTCAGCTGGAGCCCTGTATCCAGCTCTGGAGCCCTCAGCACAGGAAGGACATAGATTTGTTAGTCCAGAGGAGGCTACGGAGATGATCCTAGGTCTGCAGCACGTCCTGTACAAGGACAAGCTGAGAGAGCTGGTGTTGTTCAGCCTGGAGAAGAGAAGACTCAAGGGAGACCTCAGAGCAGCTTCCAGTACTTAAAGGGCTCCAGGAAAGCTGGGGAGGGGCTCTTTACCGGGGAGTGCAGGGACAGGAAGAGGGGGAATGGTTTTGAGCCGAAAGAGGGGAGATTGACATGAGATCTTAGGAAAAAATGTTTTCCTGTGAGGGCAGGGAGGCCCCGGCCCAGGTTGCCCAGAGAAGTCGTGGCTGCCCCATCTCTGGAGGTGTTCAAGGCCAGGTTGGATGGGGCTTGGAGCAACCTGATCCAGTGGGATGTGGAACTGCATGGGTTTTAAGGTCCCTTCCAACCCAAACCATTCTGTGATTCCATAACTTCTATGAAGTGCTTCAGCATGCGAATCCTACAAGATTGGTGTGATAGTGCAGCACATCGAAAAACAGATCTAGCAAAAATCCAAAATAGCATTATCTTTCAGTGGGACTGCAAAGTTTTTTCCCATATTCCCATAAAAGGTAGGACCTCACTTCCAGGAATCCCCACAGAGTTAATGGAACTGACAGTGATGTAATTTACCTTGAATAAAGGGATTGGTATCTCAGTAAATTCTGTATCTGAATAGGCAAACACAAACAGAAATCGCTTGATCCTCTAATTCTGCAAAAGTGACATTACATTGGCCAAACCTCTTCCTTCCCCGAAAAGCTGTGATGCCCAGAGTTCAAGCCTGCTGTCACCAGAGCTGGTTTAGCGCTTCCTCAGTGCCTATATTTGTCCCTTTATTGCTACCAAAGACATGTCTATCTTTAGGGCTGAGCTCGGATTTCTCATGCCAGGATAATGAGAGGTGGCTGTGTCACACGCAGCGTGGAATCCAACACTTCTCCCAACTGGCCAGAGCAGCACACACTTGCACTCCCCAAGCATGTGGCTACGCTGTGATCATTAGTCAGAACCAGAGCGGCTGCTAAAGAAATACTCTGTCATAAACAACACGGGATTTAAAATCAAAAGCTGTGAACAAAGTACCCAGAATTAACACCCAGGGAGATGGGGGCAGTCAGGCTGAGGGGTTTTGGGCTGCATCTGGCCTCATCATCCTACAGGGGTATTTTTGTCTCGCTCCCTGGTAACAGAGAAACCAAGATGCTGCAAGGACAAAGACAGCAAGGAACCAACCCTGAAAAGCCATTCATTCTTCCAAAATTTTCATGCCAAAAAGACAACTTTTTTTTCCAGCTGCCTTAGTAGGAGACAGTACTGTCCATTAGGTGGTCAGGAGCTCAAATCTGACTCTAATCGCTGGTGACTTTAACACTGCCCAACTGCTGAGCCACGGCCACTGTGAATAGACCAGCTCTGACTGCAGCAAAGGCCAAGAGAGTTTGAACATGTTCAGGCTTGGCTATAACTGAGAATAACAACACGACATCTTTTTTTCCCAATTAAAAATTTCTCACAGACTCATATGCTGTTTGTGAAAATTAAAGTATTTTACAGTATTTACAAGATGCAGGATTCCAAGTTCAGAACAGGCTCTTTGTTCACCTCCAGACGGAAAGGATCATAAACCTGATATTTTTAACTGAAAGCAATCCTCTTGACTAAATTTACTTTAAGTTCACTTAAAAAAAAAGCTTCTCTTGTCCCAGCATGAGCTACAGACACACTTTAGAAACCTGGGAAGCACTCATGGTACAAAATTGCATTTTCAGGCTGCTTCCCTTAGCGATCCCAGCAGAAAACCCAAAGCAGCGCAGTGGGAAGGAGGAAGCTGCACTCCAGGATTCCAAGGCTCGCTTACAGCAATGGGGAAGGACTCACCATATTACTCTTAATGAACTCTTAATGAAGATGCATACCTCACACTGAAGCTTCTGGGGAACTCAAAACATTTCCTAAGTTTTTTGTCTATTGATCCCCTAATACCAAAAGGAAGATTATCGCATTAGGGAAGGACAGGGACTATGAATGGACAGGGTCGGCTACAGAAATAAAAATCCATCAGCGAGACAGTGTAAATGGCTTACACAGAGAAGAGCTGTTCTTGATGGTGACACCCGTCTTCTCACATACTTCCACCGAGGTCTGGACAGCAGTCAGCACCAGCAGAAAGCACAAATGCCCTAATAAAGAAGGAACAAGAGCTATGGAAAGTCAGGAGTGTTCCTGTAATAGCATTGAGCACTCCTGAGCATCACACATTTGAACGCCCTAATTTCCAGGCTCTCTGGTAGCAGGTAACTTGCTAAGGCTCTTTCCCATAGCATGGACTTCAAATATGAAGACCTGAAGCTTTGCTAGCAAGCACATCACTCCCAAAACCACGTGAGCAAGCAGGGACACCATGGCTGGGCAAGAGGGCTAAAGGCATGCCTTCAGGTTGTCCAAGGTCAGGTTGGATGGGGCCTTGGGCAGCCTGGTCTAGTGGGAGGTGTCCATGCATACGGCAGTGGAGTTGGAATTAGATGATCTTTAAGGTCTCTTCCAATCCAAATGATTATATGATTCAACGAGGTTGACAGCTAAGCTTAAACAAGCAATGATCCTGTAATACCTTCATGAATTTTCTTCACACAGCTATTAAAAACTCAACCAGCACCGCACTGGATCTGCTCTGCAGGGTTCCACACACGCTTGCTCAGCCTGTGTACCAGCACCACTTCCATCCCTGCTACAGCAGGATAAACCACCCCATTTGGCTTCCTGATATAACTGCACTTCTCTCTCTCCTTTTTTTCCAGGCAAAGTGCTGGTTCACTGTGCAATGGGAATTAGCCGATCGGCAACTCTTGTCCTCGCTTTCTTAATGATCTGTGAAGACATGTCCCTCGCTGATGCCGTTCGGACTGTACGCTCACATAGAGGGATCTGCCCCAACTCCGGTTTCCTCAAGCAGCTTCAGGAGCTCGACCTCCAGCTAGGAAGAAGGAAAAGCAGAGAAGCAGGAGCCTGCTAGTGCCAACGAGCAGTGCCTCCTGGCACTGGACCGAGAGATGCTATCCTCCCTGAAGACAGTGCAAGGATACTGTCAGGACTGCTCTATAACTGTGCTGAGAGATTCCCTGGGAAACGACTGGTCTGGTCGGAGTGCAGTATGTATACGTTTTGGATAAGCCTACTAATTAAAGAAAATGAAATAAAGGATTCAAACAGGCAGTTTTACCCACCTGGGCCTGTTGATTTAACTACCTGTTGGGAAGGGCAGAGGGAGCAGTTGGGTTTTCATGGAGAATTAAAAGGCAGCAAAGCCAAGTGGAAAAAAAAAAAAAGACTTTTTACTTCATTATAATTGCATTAATATGGCAAGAGGGAAAAGAGCTAAACTAGTAAAACGCAAAAGAAACCATAAGGTTTTTTAGGACAATCTTTAATGTTTCACATCCAGCTGGCACAGAGCAGGACTCCAGGCTTTGCAAGCTGCCATGCTCCTTTTGTCTGACATGGTGACACCTGTCAGGATCCAGCTCAGACCTTGGTCTCTCTCCATCACAAGCCAGGGGAGCTCTCGTTGGGACTTTCACAAGTCCCTGCAGCTTCAGATCTATGGCAAACACCCAGAACTTATAAAGACCCTGAAATCCTCAGGAGCCAATGCTGGAAGTCCCAGCCGGAGGCTGCAGCCTGGGGCATGGCTCTTGGCAGCCTCACTGCTGACCAGAGGGAGGGAAGGTGTCCGCTTGCACGCCTAAGGCAAGGGGCACCTTCAGGGCACACTGCAGGGTTGCAGTGCCAGACAGAAACATCCTCCGCTTGGCTCACAGCCCAATGCTCCAAACCACATTCCCCTGTTTTAACAGAAAGCCAGAACCTCGTGTCATCATGTCAGAGCAAAAATGAGCAACGCCTCTAACAAATCCAGAGCAGCAGCTCTGTATTTCGATTACTCTTTTACGCCCAATTGGCCACATTTAATCTTGTGAAGCACTCGAAGCAGATATTTGCTTCAGTGCAATTACAGCCACATACAGAACATTGGCAAATGCAAACAATATAGAATTTCCACTTGACGGCAGATTAATTTGGTGTGATGTTTTCCCTTGAGAGGTCTTAAAGGCTTGCAGTTCTGAAAGTACCCTGCAGTTTGTATTTATAGCACCATGGATGTTGAACAGAAAGAGAGAAGCATGTACTCATTCTGAACTTAAGTTTCTTTTGCCTCCATATATTAAAAAAAGAATTAACTGAGCATATCACACTTTCACTGCATTTCTCATAATGTGATATGGAAACATGATTCCCCGCAGAGCCGATGGGGAAATTCAGGCAGTGTTTCCACTTCTATAAACACAGCAAGTAAAACACAAGCAATGCTACAGACCGATTTCCTCTCAGGGAACAGAGAGATGGGTCGTCCCTCTACAAAGAGTCCATCCTTTGAGATTGGAGTAAGCAACCAGAAGGGAGGTCATTTCTAACGATGGAAAAACCAGTGCAGTTATAGCTTTCACAGCCCTCTCACTCCCTGCCACAGCCAGGAGATTGGATTTCAGTGCACATGGTGGCTGGACCACTCCTGGCACTTGGGTCTCCTCCACCTTGGTCTGCCTGGGGATCAGTTTTTATTGCAGCCCATTCCGAGGCTGGTTCGTGAGCAGTCTTTTCAGTTTCCTTACTCACCGCTCCCTTCAGAATCTGTAACTCAACCTACACCAAGCCAAATGGCACTGAGCTAAAGCACCAAGGGTGTATGAAACACAACGGTCCCAAATCTCCACGCACGGAGCCTAGTGGGACAGGTCATAATTCCCAGCAAGATGTACATCTGGAAACATCTGTGGTTGCAGGGGAGAATTTAAAGTGAACTACTACTCAGAGTGACAGAGAATTTACCCCAGCTGAGAATAGTTTTCTCACATGAGATACCTTGCCACCACCAGCTTTTCCTCCCAGACTTTCAGCAATGATAAATACAGAGAGTATCACTGTGGGCATGTCTGCACTGTGTCATCTATCCCTTGGATTTGCACTCAGGGTTTTATTTGTAAAAGGAAAGCGGGACCATAAATCTGCTCCGCAAGAAGCCAAAGGAAGAGCGGACAGAAACTTTCAACAAGTTGTGTGGAAGGAGAGAGTGCCAAGGACAGGTTTCCCATGGAAAGCAATGCCAGCCGGGATATTGCCCAGGTCCACACCAACTAAGACTGTCAGCCTTTTCTTGCAGGTGCATTAATTCCTTCCTCCTTGCTTGGGTACCTTTGGGGTTGCTGCAGCAAAGGTGGCCCTTCTATGGGACCTTCTTAATTCATAGTGTTTACTCTTTTTTCTCCTACAAAAAAATCTGAACTGGGACCAGAATAGACCACAAAGCTGAAAAACAAAGTGTAACCAAGACTAACTTGTCAGGGGTGAGTACTGAGCCACTGGACAAGGCTAAGCTGACCATGTTGCAGAGTAACTACTTTGTTCATGACCTCCAGCACACATGTGGCCGCTCTTTGGACACAATGCACCTGTACGCAAGCAGTCTCACAAGCAGATATCCTGGTTCTGGTCCTTTCCACTGTAGCCAGTGGTTCTTGCTTCTGTTTGAACTTCAGCACTGCCCACCAGGACCAGGTGACTTTCTTCCATCTATATCAGACCTGCTCAGCTTCTGTCAGCCCCTCTAGAACTGCAAAGCACTGTCAAGTCTACTTGCCAGATGTTGTTATCCTTCTCCTGTCGTTTTTTGTTCTTCACTTCCCCAATAAAAAGGCAGAGCTATGTGTTGCTGCAGAGAGGGCCTTCAAAACAGCTCACGCTTTACAACTTTCCTAAGGTTCAAAGAGTACGTGCAGCTCCTGAAGCCAAGTCAAACAGGAACCTAGTGCCTATGAGGCTTTCAACAGTTAAGTTTTCTTTAGGCTACAATTACTTTGCTTGGAAATTAGACCCGTGATCTGTTGCAGGAGGCTGCAGTTTAATCAAGTCAAACAGTTTGCTCTTTGCAATGTCCTATTTGTGGGACAAGCATCCCTGAGTTATTCCGCTCCCCCTCCCTGCTGCCTCCTGGAACCTCATCTGTTTATATACAGAAAGCACTCTCAGGAAACACTCCTAAAAATACCCAGCGATGTTAGCTGAGGATCTGACTCTGTCTCTCCTCCTCCAGCTTCTGCCTCCACAACATCTTTCCATCACCTTCATGCTCAATAATCCCAGCTGTTCAAGCAACCTTATTCCTGTCTTACCCTCTTCAACTCCAGTTCTTTCCCTTCCTTCTCTGCCAGTAGCCACTCTCCACCCTGTCAAAGAGCAGCTTCCATGATGTTGCCATGCCACGCCCCATCTCATGTTTTCTCACTCCATCATTAAATTACAATGAGCCCACATCAAATCCTTGAGTAGATGTACATGGGTCTGTTCAACTGTCAGACAATAAAGCAGCTCAAAATCAGGGCAAAAGAATGTATCAAAAAAAAAGAACAGCACCTTTTACTTTACAAAGAGGTGTTGGCATGCTGCAAAACAAGATGCAGTACTCCCCACAGACTAATTTCTGAAACCACTCTTACGAAGACAAAGCATCTCTGAATGGAAAAAATATTGCAAATAAAAGTATTTTCACACTAGTACAACTAGAGAATGTGCACAGTAAAAATCCAGCCAGCTGAAAAAATCAGCAGCTATTCAACTCCAGGCAAAATTCAAAGCAGGTCTGGGATTCAGCTCACACTTCTGATGGGTCTGTTGCCCAAGAGGAGGGGATAGGGTCTTCCAGTTGCTGCTGTATGATCCTGCTTGTTGCCAGTTATCCTCACAACCACAAGTATCTTCCAGCGCATGCGGTAGGCACCCAGCACAAGCTGAGATTAACAGCAGCACAAAGGATCTTTGAACCTTCAGCCCATCCACACATCACTGACTGATTTGAATGTTTCTTTTAGGTAGGTGTTCAGCAGATGGACCCCAAAAATTAAAGCCCAACTACTCTGCTGTTGCAGTAGACAAGATCTACTCTTGCGGTTATTCCCTGCGTAAAACTCTTCTGAAAGGCAGTTGCTGTTCTACAAATCCCTTTCTACGAAAACAAAGCAAGTAATTAATTTCTCCCAATTCAATAAGAATTGTAATTCACTATTTCATCTAATATTAAATATCAACAATGAAATGTTCACAAAGATTTACAACCAAAATGATTCCTCAAAGCTTTTACAATTGTTTTGGGGGGACCAACAGCTCTAAGACAAAAATTCCGAAAACCTGAGAAGAACAGAACCATAAGAATTGAGACACTGATATTTTTTGCACCAAAAACATTGAGGTTACTTCAAATAAATAAGTAAGTAAGTAAGTAAGTAAGTAAGTAAGTAAGTTCTTTACATCATTGGAAACCCCTCAGCCAGCAAAGAGTGAGCAAAGAATTATTTGCTTGGCTCTGGTGACAATTGGCTGTTACCGGAGTTATTCTGACACATTGTTTTGGAGAACATCTGTTTTCACTCCAACTCCTTTAACTTTCAGATGTGAAAAACAAAAGCTCGTTTCCATGCCATGTCTCCCATCTTCAACTGGCAACAGTTGCGTGATCATGAAGTTATTGTTATACTGGGTGATCTGTTTGTCAGTTTATATTTTCCTATCAGATCTATTTTTAGCTGCTCATTAGTATTACTTGGAGCCTATCCTATAAATCTTAAACATTTATAGCACATCTCAACAATTCATCAAATGGAGCCAACCTCCAAGGAAAGGAAACCCAAACCACTTCCCCTTGCTCAGCTGAATGAGATTCAGATCCTCATCTTTTAAACTTCAAACTCAACATTTTCCCATCTGCTCTTTATACACAACAGCCCTTTTGCTCTGCACCAATATTTTATTCTCCATTCATAACTTTTTTACTTCCCTCCAGAGATTTCCTGATGCTTTTGGTCTGCTGGACTTGGAGAAGACTTGGACTTTGGAGGATTTCCCCCTCCCACACTCCATTGAAGGGGAAAAATAATCAGTCAGCAATGAATGGCCACTTTTCATTGCTCATTCACCAGAGAGACACAGCAGGGTCCTGGGGCTGGCCTCAAAGACACTTTTCTTTGCCATTCTCACAAGAGGAAAAGAGCCTTTTATCACAGACTATTCAAACTAAGGATAGTTGGAAAATTAAATTTACTTCTTACTCTCTATTCTATCCATTGGCTTGCATTTGTAATTTCTGGCTGTGTGTATAACTACCAGTGAGTTGGACATTTTTGGAGCTGTGACCGTGCCTGGAGGTATCAGTACACATGATTCGGCCAGGTCACCCACGCAGGGAACACGTCTAAGGGGTTCAGTCTATAAATGTCAACGACAAGATGATTTCAAAACATAGTAACTAGAAGATGCTGGGCTGCATCCAAAGCAATGGGACCAGCAGGGTGAGGGAGAGGATTCTGCCTCTCTGCTCTGCTCTTGCGAGACCCCACCTGGAGTTCTGCGTCCAGCTCTGGAGCCCTCGGCACAGGAAGGACATGGATCTGTTGGAGCAAGTCCAGAGGAGGCCATGAAGATGACCTGAGGGCTGAAGCACCTCTCATACGAGGACAGGCTGAGAGAACTGGGGATGTTCAGCCTGGAGAATAGAAGGCTCCCGGGAGACCTTAGAGCAGCTTCCAGTACTGAAAGGGGATACAGGAAAGCTGAGTAGGTGCTCTTGGTCAGGGAGGGCAGAGATACCGTGATGGGGAATGGTTTTCAGCTGAAAGAGAGGAGACTGAGATGGGGTCTTAGGAAGATCCTTTTCCTGTGAGGGTGGGGAGGTCCTGGCACAGGTTGCCCAGAGAAGTTGTGGCTGCCCCATCCCTGGGGGTGTTCAAGGCCAGGTTGGAGGGGGCTTAGAGCACCCTGATCCAGTGGGAGGTGTCCCTGCCCATGGCAGGGAGTGAAACTGCATGGGCTTTAAGGTCCCTTCCAACCCAAACCTTTCTATGAGTCTATGTTGCCTGTCCAGGAGCTTTGCAGAAGAAGAATCTCCGGTCATGAAGAAACGCCACCCACTGCCAGGCAGCACTTAGCTTCCAGGAGAGGCTGTGGAGCAGCTCACGGATGGTGGAACCAAATACTGCCAAGGCCAGGGGAAATGGCTCTCCTCCTCACTTCTCTTGCAGAAACCCCAGTCTTGCATTCTCAGCACTTTTGAAGGCTAAGCAACACATTGCTCAGATGAAACTGTTAATTGTTCATATACAGTTAGCTGATACCTAACTGGAACATGCAACTGATTAAAAATCAGGCTGACCATCTTTCTCATTTCCTGAATATTTGAATTAATCAAAGGAGACATCGTCTAACAAGACGTGAATACCATACTAAGTAAAACAGTCCTGGCACATATGAACAGCTCATCTGACCAGGCAGAAGGCTGTTGCCCTTTAAGGAGTTAGAGACTGCTTGGGAAAAGGCAGTAACAGGAAGGAATATTTAGATTTTTACAGTCAAAGTTGCTTTCCATCAGTTCACACAATTCTTCAATTCATCTTTTACTACCGTCAACTTGCATGGATTAAAAAAAAACCCAACCAGTTTAGATTCAGTTACACCTCCATGTGGTTACACCCTGATTTTACGATTGCTATACCCTCCACCAAGTCGTCTGGTTTCTAACCCATCCTGCTTCACACCACAAATATGTGCCAACTTACCTGCACCTCTGCTGTCCCAGATCCCTTTGGTCAGATGTCAAGGATCAAAGCCATGCAGTCAATACGGCCAGTCACACAAAAGCATTTCAAGAGATGAATGCTAATACATTTTTTTCAGGGTGGTCATGTTGACAGCAGTCATCCCAATTCTCAGAAATGCCGGCCTGCTAAAAAATGAGAAATAAGTTGTGGGCAACTTGGAAAAAATCATCACAGAAGGCTAAAATTATGTATATTCTGGCAGTTAACCCATGCAATGGACTCCAAGAGCCCTTCTGGAGCACTGAGATTGTACCAGCAAGACATTGCACCATGGAATATCAGCTCACAACAGGGAACAGGCATTTTGGGGAAAAAGCAAACTGTGCTGGCACAACGACTCACAGAGATGACACAGCAGGAACCCCAAGCAACTCAAAGAAAGCACTATTGTATCAAGGTCCCCTCCCCACCCCAACCACTTTTCCCATGAAGAGCTGTATGCCAAATCCCCCACAATTATTCCAAATTCAAACATAAGAATAAACTGAGGATTGACGCAAACTATAAGGTTTAAATTTTACCCAGACTTCCCTTAGCACTAGACACAGAGCTGGGATCTTAAACCGTGTTATGGTAATAGCAGACTTGGATCCAGAATCACAGCTGGACTCAGCCATGCACACAAATCACCCCTTACCTACCTAAGCAAGAGCTGCATTCCTGCCAGCCCCAGACGTTCAGAACTCTTCTATCCCCACCCACCCTCTCCCAGTGTGAGAATGGTTTATACAGCATAGGATTTTATCATTTGTCATAAAGTTCATTGTTTTCATTATTTTCTTAACAATGGCAATAAGCTTCTGTTCTTTCTCCCCTGCCAAGGAAAGCTGAGCTGCTCCGGTAGGTTTAGGAGTGGTACCACGTTAGGAGACATGGGAAGAGCTACAAGCACTAGAGTGCTGCCACCTGGTTCTCCACAGCTGTGTGCTGGGCTCAGGCAGCTGGAGCACCGGCTGTTCCAGTTACTGGGCTGTGCCTTCAGACAAGAGGTGCCAGGGAAGGAGTGTACAGACTTAACACATTGCAGCTCTATCAACATCATGACAGGGGGACATTTAGCAAATCCCTTCACTTACCAGCGCTGCTCTGGCAGCGCTGGGAAGGAGCAACCCTTTGGGAGTCATTGGTCTGAGTATTTAAACTGAGATGATTCCCACCAGAAAGTGGAAATCTGACCGGGCTCTGTGTTATCACACACAAACTGATGGAACAAAGCTGTGTCTCGATTTGAAAGGGATCATTTACTGACATTGCCATAACCAATCCATTTATTTAAAATAAATTATATTCTTAAACATCTGGAAAGACCATATAATAACACCATTTATACAAGGCTGTAGTCTTTCAAAGGAAGATTTAGCTACATTAGCCCATAAGACGCGTGAAGTGCACAATTTTGAAGCCGTCTTTTTGGCAGTGTTGTACACACGCACTCAGATGAGAGCTGGGCTGCAAAAGCTGGGACAAAGTTGCCTGTCACTAAAAAATAAAGGTTACAAGATGAACCACTGCTTAGTGCAAAGGAATCCATTGGGAACAATTAAAACATTATTACTTGGTTTGTTAACTAATGGTACAGAGAATCATAGAATCATTGTGGTTGGAGAAGACCTCGAAGTTCGTCCAGCCCACCTGTTAGCCCAACCCCACCGTGCCTCCTAAACCCTGTCCCCAAGTGCCACAGCTCTCCTCCAGGAATAGAGACTCCACCACTGCCCTGGGCAGCCGCTGCCTGTGCTTCACCACTCTTTCAGTAAAGAAAGTTTTCCTAATATCCAGTCTACACTTCCCCTGGTGCAACATGAGGCCATTAATATATATTCCATAATATCAAGATACTTAACACAGAAACAGAGAACGCTTGCAACCCACACTAAACGCTGTCGGGATGCAAGGGAGAGGTCCCATGATCTGGCTGGACCAGGAGCCCCAGCAGCCTGGAGCGGCAGGCAGCCCACTCTGTGCTGAGCCCCTATCTCTCTGTGCCTGCATTTGTACCTTCCTCAGATGCTATTGCTCACCCCCATGAGGGCAGAGGGATGCTGTGGCCCTGAGCATAACTGCTGCAGGAGTGCAGCTGGCTAAACAGGGAGCCAAGATGGGAGCAGGACGTAAGGGGAGGACAGGCTCCCCACGTGGCTCCGGAGCAAGCCACAGCTCCTCTTGCCCAAAGGCTTGAACCTCCACCAGAGTACGGTGATGCTGCAGACAGGGTGGTTCTCACAAACATTAGTAAGGGCTTGATGTTTTCGCTGTCCTGCCCAAAGGATTCAGAGTTCAGGCTAAAGACTTCTAGTGATTTCTGCCATGGCAGCATCACAGGGCTCTGGAGACACTGGCGGTATTAATAGCAGCCTGAAAATCATCCTTCTTCTCACGAACTGAGGCAGTTCACCAAGCAGACTGCTCCAGCTCACTGAGAGCAGACTGTCGTGCGCCATCAGCTGAATTCACTGCTGCTCCTCAGGATCGGGCTGTGCTGACTGCAGTGAGACAGAAGCATCTAAAGGGAGGTCATCTTTATTTCCGCATCTTCCCTCTAGGAAGAAGAGTTTATTCTGCATCTGCGCTGCTAGGGCTCTATTCACAGCCTTGAACCCAGTGATGTAATCCCTCTTTCTGTTTCCAAGGAAACAATATTTGATGTATTCTACTTTCAAGTTTTTCCTCCTTTAGGTTCCCCCTAGCCTTGTCTCCCCCTCTTTTTAAAGAGCTAAGTCAATACGTAAAACCTGTACTTACTTATCTCTGCTGTGCAGCATCGCTGTCTCTCTCTAAACCCGGGCATGTTCATATCACCATAAATGCAAAATGTTTAAAAACATGCTTAGCAGTAATTTCATGCGCTGTTTATACATATTACTTTTCTGATTGCAAATGAGCTGTAATTGCAATAGGCAGAAACTCCTGTTGATAGCTCAATTTTCTCAAAAATTTCCGCTCTGCATCTTAGCCCTCATTGTCTAAAAACCTCTCACTGGCCACCCATCCAGCCTTCCCACAGTCTCATTCCTCAAGCCAGGGCTCCTGACAGCCACTTTTGCTCCCTGGCACTCCCTTCCTGGTGGCAGGGCACCTTCTGACACCTCTGCACGCTTCTCTCTGGCGCACAGCAAGTTTCTCAGGGCTGTTGTGACTCTGAGTTCATTTTCATTCACATGAAAATCCTCTAAGTGAATGTTCTCTCAAAACACTTGGCTGTCACTTCACTGTAAATTACGAAAATGCAGGGGACTGAATCTGTAATTCATACTAAAGCCAACATCTGAACCAGCTGGAATAAAGAGCATTGAATGGAATAACGTGTGTGCTTTGGAGTCTGGATGGAAAAGCAATGGGTCAAGTGAAAAGCTTTCCTTAAAATCCTCAGTGCCAGCATGTTTATGTGGATGAGTTGAAGGTGTGGCAGACTGGCTGCTTTCACAAAGAGTCTCTATTTTAACACTGCATAAAAATTAAGAGTAGCAAAGCTTGAAAGTGCAGTTAATTAATTCTGACTGGGAAACATGCACTCTCCTGCCTTCTGCTTCCCCTCCGTGATATAAACCAATAAATGAGCTAGACTGATGATCCTTCTGTTCTACGTACAATGAGGTTACCGTCAGAATGTTTTTTAGGACTACTTGTTTTGGAACATCAATGGGCATGTAAAATCCCACCCTGAACGAGACAACGTGGACTGAGAATGTTCAACAGAAGTTTGTCTGGTGAAGGGGAGGAAAGGGGATAAAGCACATGCTGGGTATACAGCCAGCAAATATTACAGTTATCAAAGAAACTACCAAAGTGAGCACGGAAATTCTCTGCAGCTGGCATCTTCCATTTGCATCATCACAGAATCACCACGGAATCACAGAACGGTTTGGGTTGGAAGGGACCTTAAAGCTCATCCAGTTCCCCACCCTTCCATGGGCAGGGACACCTCCAAACGGATCAAGTTGTTCAAAGCCCCATCTAATCTGGCCTTGAACACCCCCAGGGATGGGGCAGCTGCAACTGGGCAACCTGTGCCAGGGCCTCCCCACCCCACCCTCACTGGAAAACATTTATACCTAATAACTCATCTTGATCTCTCCTCTTTCAGCTTAAAACTGTTCCCCCTCATCCTGTCCCTGCACTTCCGGATAAACAGCCCCTCCCCAGCTTTCCTGTAGGTCCCATGTAGACTAACATCCATCAATTCCTGCGCTAGCTCCAAAAATGACCAAGCTCTCCTTTGAGGCACCTGATCTTGATTCAAAAGCTTTGAGTCATTCCATGAAATCTCCAACTTGGCAACAGCAAGGAACATGGGATGTAAGGACTTACATGATCTAGATCTTAGCCAGCATCTTTGGATCCCTTTCAAAAATTCACGACAGTTTTTCCTCAAAACCCAAAAACAAGGCTTTCCCACATTGCATTTCTACTGGAAGCTGCTCCAGGAAGCCACTTTTCCTCCCACCTCAAAAGCATTCATAGCCAGTTTTGTGCCAGATGATCAGTTGTAACCAAGCCTCCATATCTCCTAGTCCAGCCATGGTTTAATGACTTGCCAACAATCTCCCCTTCCCAGTGGTTAGTCAGTCTCCTGAACAGCCTTAGTAAACAACACATTTGACAGGAAAGGGAAGAGTAGGAAGCTTCAAGTGCTTGTCACTAGGTTGTGTTAGTTTATTTCTGAAGTAAAACATTTCTGGTACCTACAAAGCAGAGCACATTTCCTGGCCTGACAACGCATTGCTTCAAATACTGTGGTTCTGCAAAAAAAGAGCTTTATCAAGTTTGTTTGCTTCCCAAAGACAGTCCTTGGCACTGAACAGGTCCAGTTGGACGTCAGTAAATCAAATGCTTATTTGATGTCAGTGAAACTAAGATGTGACTGCTGTTTTGCTCAAGGTTGTCAGAAAGCTTTTCAGTAATCACTTCTAGCCAGAATAGATGCTCAATTGTTCTTCTTTCCCGCTGCAAGGGGGAAGAAACAGCAGCTTACTCTTCCTCAATAATTCCCTCATATTTCATTTATAATCTCTTAAGCAAATTACAAGTGAAGACCTTTGATGTATGCGCCAGCCAAACTCATTCATTTCCCCATACTTGCTGGACTAGAGAGGATCTCCTATTCTCATGCATGTGGATGATAACAACAACTTCAAAGGCCCCAGGCGTGCATTTGCTTTCCCCGATTTCCTTTCTAAGTACGCCTTTCCTGGGCCAACAGCAGTTAAGACCCATAAACAACCGCACTCAAATGCCATCTATTAAGGCAGTCTTGCTGTATCTCATAGTGTAACAGCTCTATTTATGCCCCACAGAACTTCTTGGTCTGGCCTTTGTATTTTTCCTGAAACAGAGTACCTTATTTCCAACATTTATGGTGTTCTTAGCTTAAAAAGAATCTGGAACCTGATCAAACTCAGAGCAAAAAACCATTAAAAGGCATTTGCCCTCAGGTGGTTGGGAGCATTCCTGGTGGATTACGAGGCATTGTTTTGCTGTTGTGTGGTTTTATGACATGAATTGTACTTGATTTTCTCTTGGAGGATGTAGGTCGCAGCCATATGGGACCAGAGGACCAGATGTTCCTGTGCAGCAGAACAGCTGCACCTGAGCAGTGGCTGGGCAAACTTCCCCCAGACTTGCTTAGGAAAAATGGGAAGGGGACATATTTCAAACCAGTTAATGTTATAAGTTACAGTTATACTCATTATTTAGTCTGTTGAACTCATTATCAGAACATTTGGAGGCAAAGAGCATAGAAGAGTTAATAAAAATATTGGACAGTCCCATAAATAAGAAAAAACACCACCAGAGACAATTTACATTGGGAGAAAAGAAACGGGTTTGGAAAAGCTGTAAAACTTCATGTTTCAGGCTTCCAGCCAAGCTTCATCTAAGGAGGTGGAGTAGGGAGATTAAACAGATTTTCTCTGGGGCAGAAAATCTATCCTGTAAGCAAGGAGCCCAAATTTCATGTCCTTCCCTTTAAGGCTTTTGTTGCTGACTGTGGTTGGTGGCACAGACACTGAGCTGGTGGCACCAGCATAGTGTTCCTCCATCTGCACTGCCAGCAAGCTTGTACCAAGAAGACAGCAAACACGAATGCAATTGCTGGCTCTCACCTCTATTTAAGTCTAGGTTTGGCACTGAGAATAACCATAAGATTACCCTGACCTGAAACCTGCTCCCAGCATGCCTGGACTTTTCTGCTCAGAGTTACATATGAAGCAGTTATTACTTTTGTTTATTTTTTAAACCACAGTACACTTAGGAATAAGCTGCATCACACGTTTCTGGAATCTCTGCAGCAATGTGTTACGAAGGATAGAGAGAAGAAAAAAACCTTCTTATCTCAATAAACAATAAGGGTAGAAACAGACTGTAGCCATTTACCTATGTCTCATTTAAGTGCAATCGCATGTGTGATACTGCAGTATATTAGGGACAAAACCACCTTGAATTTTGGCAATGCCCTTTGTAAAGCAGTTTATATGCCATAACCAACTGGAAGTGCCCGTTTTTTGGAGTGCAGGAGCATGTCAGGATGTCCTATGTAGCACTGAATGACATACTCACTGGTTAATGCTCTCTGCACAGGGTTCCTCTGATGGGATCTCTTCTCACAGGGCTTCCTCTGAGCATCAGCTGAGAAACAGGTTTGGGGTCCCAGGCTCTTCCTGTTCCCAGCCTTCTTCAGTAAGGGAAGGTTATAAGAAAGCCCTCATTACTGTGCCTTGGGATCTATACTCCATTTCAACACAGATCCTCCACAATATTTTTTCTGCTGACAGAGAGAGAAAAAGCAGATAGTGAACAAAATGCCTTTCAGAGCCCTGGCCCCAGCCTCCCCCTCAAGCCTATGAACCTTGTTCAGGACTAGGATTCTTCCTTCCTAGCCCCTAGGGACCTTGCTTCATCCCAACATTAAATACTGTCTTATAAACACAGCCACTGCTGCTGGTCTAATAGCCCTGTCAGGAACGTAGCAAGTGATGCACCAGCCAGTAACTTTGACTCCTACCAGGTCAAATTGCAGTTCCCCTCCTGACAATACTGCTTAAGCAGCCCATAGAACAGTATTTCTATCTGTTATACTACCCGGACAGCCAACATCAACTATTATCTACAAGAACACTTGCTTATTGACTAAAAAAACCCACCATAAGTAACATACCATGACGGACCATTTCTGACGGACCTTTCAGTTCTCCCTTTTTTCAGAAATGCTCCTGATGTGTTGACTTAAAACATTCTGACACTGAAATCTCACCCTGCGAAGCACAGCTGTCCCTTCGGTTTGGTCTGCAGAATGGTCTGAGAAGTCACCATAATTCTGATTTCCCTGCTGGTAGAAGCTAGCACATCTGATGTCTGCCTGAGAAGAAGTAACAAACACAACAATGTTTATTAAAGAATCAAATAAAACTCTGAATATATCAATCAAAAATAACCATCCTGACAATATATCCTGGTAATCCTTAACTAGGACCTGAAGAGAGTAGAACAGACTCAACTGGTATGTTACATAGGGTAGTAACCATCCTTTTTGGTTTATGGGTCTGCAATGCTCGCCTCAGCACTGCCTTGACCCCAGTAAGCAAAACCATCAGGATAATGTGACATTAAACAAGTAACACCCAGCTAGATCCTCACGCACGCAAAGCACTGTCAAAGAAGTTTTATGCAGTGCTGCTGAAGTGTCAATGGACTTCAGCAAGAACCAAGAGCACGCAGTGTTTGTGAGGAGGCGCACAGTCCTTTAAAATGCTCCTCTCTCTCTGCATCCATCAAACCAAGATATAGCTGGGTTAAAGCTCTGTGTCAAGTTTGAGGACTGCTTGTCTGTGCGAGAGAGAACCATCTGGATTTACTTTACAGTTAACTTTAAAATATATATCTAAAGTTTCTTAACTTTTGCCAGACAACTGGGAACATAATGGTTCCCGCATGCTGTGAGCATCTCGGCACAGCTGCAAGTGTCCATTAGGAAAATCCGATATAATTATACACTTATTCTTCTCATGCAATTGTTAAGAACTCCGCTTTGCCAAATAATAGCATATTTTGTAGCAAAGAGGAAATCTTCCAGTCCTTCAGGTTGGAATAGGGGAGGGAAGTCTTCGAAAGAACTTTACCCAAAGCTTTTTTCCTAAACCAACACAGAAATATCAAGCCCTAGGAAACAACGTGTCAGATTTTTCCAACAGTACCTCTGCTGTGGTCTGGCCAGAAACCAATCGTTACTCTCCCTTCTCCTTTTCTCTACTCAGTGGTTGTGGAAGAAATTCAGTCTTCGTAAGAATTTTTTTTTTAAAAGAAAGATTTGGGGGTTCTCCCTGCTTCCCACCCCCTCCCCTGATCTTTCCCATAGCTCCATATCCTGTGCCACAGAAACTGCCACTTACAAAGTTGGCTGGGAGCATTTTTCCACAGTCCTGCTAGTTCTACTCAGGTGTCATCCTTTTACCCACCTAAGCATTAGTCTCTTCTATCTGGAACACCAGCCTGCCAGGCTAGAAATGGCCTTGTATCTGAACAGTGCCTGGCGTTGCACTGGGTTGACCCTTTGATGTTTTCAGAATGCACATGGAAAATAAAGGGATGAAGAATTTTGCCCAGGGGCTGGTGCAGTTGCTTGGCTAAGATAGGGTGAGCACATGCAGAAGGTGACCATTGACAGCAAGAATCCACACGCTGAACAGGAGCAGGCTGAATGCACAGAAGACTCCAGGAATGGGGAATGATCTGCACGTTCAAAACACCATCAGTGCAGCCAAGATTTCCAGAAACGACCAGTAACATGGCAAGGACCTGCTGCTGGGAGCCCAAGGCAACTATTCAACTTCCCAGAGGGCAGGTGCTTACCTCATCCAAAACAAGAGCCTTCAAAGTCACCTACCACTCTTCAAACATCTCAGCAGCTGGTATTTTAGTATTTAGACTTTCCAGTACCTAAAGGGAGCCTATAGAAAAGCTGGGGACAGACTTTTTAGCAGGACCTGTTGTGACACGACAAGGGACAATGGCTTTAAACTAAAAGAGGGTGGATTTAGACTGGATATAAGGAAGAATTTTTTTCAAACTGCGGCTGGTGAGACACTGGCACAGGTTGCCAAGAGATGGTAGAAGCCCCATCCCTGGAAACATTCAAGGTCAGGTTGGACAGGGCTTTGAGTAACCTGATAGAGGTGAAGATGTCCCTGCTCACTGCATGGGGGTTGAACTGGATGCCCTGTAAATGCTCCTTCCAACTCAAACCATTTTATGATTCTATGATTCTATTTTTTACTTGACAAAAACAAAACCAATGGAAACAGACACAACTGCTCCCAGAAACAGAATGTTTTTCCAGGCGGTGAGCGATCCCTGCCTACATGCACTTGCAATCCTATGGTGAGAGGGGCGCAGGGTTCCGGTTGTTTTGACAGCCAGGCAGGCAAACAAATACTTCTGTTTCAGCTTAATATTCCTGGAAGTCAGAATGCCAGCCTAAAGAAACAATACCACAAAACATTGTCATGCCACCAGTCTGACATCAGAAGAGGCACAACCCAGCAGAAGCAGCAGAATCCTGCCTGTCTCCACACATGCCACACAGACTGTCCTCTGCCCACCTCCCACAGCAGCCTCCTCTCGCCGGCATGACCAGGCTGCTGGATCCTCTTACCCATATTCCCCATCCTGGGTCACCTGCAGAGATAAAAATAAAACACCTGCTGCTGGTTTCTGTTCTGTGGGGTCTGTATCTCCTCCTCCACAAAGTTTCTCTGTTATCAATGTGGAATTAATTTGCACAACAACCTTCCAAGGTAACTCAGAAGGCACAGCAGGTTTCTAATATCTCAACTCTGGCTCATTTTAAAAGCCACTATCTGAATAATTGGCCAGGAAGAGACTGGCTGCTCTGTAACACAGAAACTTGGCCAGAGCGGTCCTGTGAGCATGAAACAGCAGTAGATCCAGTGCCCGGAACTTGAACGGAAACCGGTTGTTATTATTTCAGAGCAGTACTGCAATATGAGCCATGGGCCATGACAAACTCTAGTCCTGGTCCTTCTGGGATAAACTTTTATGTTTTAAACAGACAGGGAGTGACAAAGGTGGTTGGAGGGATTTGAAGTAAGATTAGAGATAACCGACATAGCCAGGAACTTGTGTCCCATTGAAAATTAATGACACTTACCCTGGGACTTTGGTACTTTGGAAAAAACATTTGGGCAACCCAAAACTTCGGTCAAGCACAGGCACTGGCATTCACAGAAGACTCTTTCTGCTCTTGCAAGAGATGAAAAACCTTCCACAGTGGGGATACATCAACAACTGGCTGTTTTCTGCATGCACTGGGGTGAGAGCAAGGAGCACTGTGAGCTGGACAGGCAAGAGATAACAGAGATCATTGCCAAGATGGTCATTGCAACAGAAGTGGCCAAATGGATCCCAAAAGCAGGCAGAGAGACCAGCTGGCTACTTCCCAGTATCATGCACTTGTCCTGACTAGTCTCTTTGCCTCCTTTCCCCATTCCCAGGAAGAAGGTAATGGATCTTAAGAACTTCCCCTGAGAAATATCAGCATTCACATGACAGCTGGAGCTTCTTATGTCATGGTAGGAGGTTGGAACTGGATGATCTTTACGGTCTCTTCAAAACCAAACCATTCTATGATGGCAAGCCTGGCTCCAGCCGCATACAAATCTCATTACTCCTAATGAAATTGTCTGAGTTAGCAACATGGAAGCATGGTGTGCTGCAGAACAAATGGTTGAGGAAGAGGGTATTGTGTACCAGCTCCTCGCACATGATGACTGATCTCTCTAGCTGACAGCCCGAGGTCCATGAAGGCCACCACTCTGGCACTGGATGAAGTGCTGCAGTGGAAGAGGCGTGGCTCTGGTACCAGGGAACCCAGACTTGATCTTTGATGGATCTGGCTAGAGCTTCCTACAGAAAGCTGTAGACTTTCCACAATAGGAAGGCATGGAGCTTTTCAGGAAAGCAGGGAGTTTTTGTAGGACTGGAGAGCATACCTCCACCTCTTTTTGGTGAGCTATGCCTACGTCACGGGGGCTGAGCACCACAGCACTTTCTCAGCAGAGAAAGGCATTTCAAAATTCAGATGGACACTGACAGTGGCAGCACTGGAGAAGACCAAGAGAGTAGGAAGGAGAAGGTGGCTTTTTGGTGGTGCACATGCAAGAGATTAGGATCTTGTCAGGATGCCACCTCTCCCACTGCCCGCCATGCCAATGCCAAATCATGTGTGCACAACATGACAGAAAACAGCAGTGCCACACTCCCAACCCACACAGCATCGGGTTTGACAAGGCAATAAGGAGACAAAAGATGAGTTTATTTTGTTCTAGCCAACATGCAGGCATCGCGTTATCTTGGTCATACCGAGGTTAGGTAGCTCACTCGCCAGGTTTAATGTTTCAGGTCGCATCAGGGAATAGTTTTACCAGCAGATGTAAAGATCATCCTTCAGGGTGGGCAGCAGTCAAGGTCAGAGTCAGCAAATCCTCTGCTAAAAATAGACTCGAGTGGCAAAGTTGGTGAGATTTGTCTGTTCTGCCGCACTTCACAGGACCCAGCTACCCAGAGCACCCAACTAAGCTTACAGGTAAGGCCGAGCAATATTTGTGTTCTGCTTCGCTTCCCTTTGTAACCGAATTTAGTGAGCCAGGGAGGGGACTGAGAGCTGGCAAACTTTATAAGGTAACTGAGAACTTCACTAACTTGTTGCAGTGGGGGAAAAAAAAAGCTTAAAACAGCTGCAGTCCAAGAGGTTTTGAAAGTACAATTTATATTTTCAAAAAACAAATGGACCGTGTTACATAAAGGACTTTATAAAACAGGAAGGTAGGTGCCAAAACTGTATTTATCTTAGAGATAATTTCAATTTGACTTTTTAAAGTTAGAAATAAAACCACAATTTTTCAAGTTTTTGTGACATCTGTCCCAGAATATTTTGCTTATTCTTTGAGAACTGCTCCACCCTTCAGTCCAATGCAACTGTTCCAATTGAATTACAGCTCTCTCAGATGACACTGTGGTTTAAGTTTCTTAGGGCAAGCTATAATATTGAATGAAATCTCAGCTCAATCTGTTTTAAATTAACCATTTCAGTCAACAATAGAGAATGAAGGCAAAAATAAGTTTTTGAAGAGTCATCAGTGGCTCAGAAATTCATTGAGAGAGCTGGTTAGTTTTGAATATTCACAGCAGGAACGTCTGGGAAATAATTGCACTACAGTTCCTCTGGTTTTAAACTGTCTAAAGACAAATGCATTCGATTAACTGTTTCACAGTGCCTGAACACTGCAGCATTTGAATGAAGCAGTAAAATAAAGGAATTGAAGTAAATAACAGGTTTTGATGGAGACTACAACAAGTTAAGGAAGCCAGGGTTGTGTTATTCTGCACTCAGGTATTTAGCAGGTACCCTGGGTATTTCCAGCTTGGGATATACAACCACTTTGCTTAATTCTTTTAGGGCTCTCAGAGAAAATTCACACTCATGGGGTGAATGTTGGGGCTGTTCTGTGCAGGGAGAGGAGTCTGATTCGATGATTCTCATGGGTCCCTTCCAACTCAGGACATCCCACGATTCTAAGAAACATATTTATAATGACTCCTTCATCCCTCCCATGAAGTATCTGCACAAAATTAATGTTTCTGGTCTAGTGCTCAGGCAAATCACCCAGTCCAGGATCCTTTGCAGCACTGCAGCTCATCACAGTCCCTTGTGGAGCAGCAAGTGCTGGGTTATGCACACAGCTCTTCATGACTACTGCCAGCATTCAGGGTCCGAGTAAAACGTCATGGGGACGGTATGTTAGGGAGCCTCATTTTAAATGCATTTAGTTAAATCATAGATTGGTTTGGGTCGGAAGGGACTTTAAAGATCATCTAGTTCCAAACCCCTGCCTTGGGCAGGGGCACCTCCAACCGGACCAGAGTGTTCCAAGCCCCAATCATCTGACAGAGCAAGCTTTTGTTACTGCTGCTAACCACCTCTCAGCTCAGCTGATGGACTTCCGAGTCATAAAAACCTTAGAAACCAAAGTGCTGTTTACCCTCCTCCTCAGTGCAAACACTGCACTCCAGGCAGCATGTGCACTGGCTCCCGCAAGGAGAACTTCCCAGCTTATAAACCACCCCTGTACTTAGGGAGGTACGTACCTGGCACACTAGCTGGAAATGGAAGAAGAAAACATTTCTTAATAACTCAGGACCTTGCTCAGTAGATCCCCTCTCACTGTTTCTGAAAACCCTTAGTCATTAGAGCTGATTTTTTTTTCTGCCTCCAGCACTGAGTGCTTACCAGGAAACAAGTATCAAACTGGGTTCAAGTCTTTGGCACATTGTTTTGAAAGCATAGAACAGCTGTTATCCATCCTTAACTTCTCTTAGGTACTTCACTCTCATGTCCACACTGGTTACAACACTGTTGTGCCATGAAGGTCTTACCTAAGGCAGTTACGCAACTAAAAGAAAGAAATAAAAATAAAGCATTATTGTTGCAGCTGTCTGGAAGCCAAGAAGGTCTCAGGTTTGGACCCCCTGGAAGAGAGATGTCCTCTGATTTCAGTGGAGTCGAATTCTACCTGATAAACAAAAACATTCCCATAAGTCAGCTCTCCGTACATCATCAGCAAAGAAATGGCTGATCATTGCTCAATAACGAGCACTTCACGCACAAAAATGATTTCTTAATCATAATCATAGGGGGGGTTCTTCCACTTTATTGTCCTTCTTTCAAAATCAGTTCCCAGACTTGAATGTCAAACCACTGACTAATTTCAAGGGATCTTCCTGCACAGCTGAGGGCATAAGGTCTACTGGAAGTGCCATTCCTTCTGTAGAGCTTTCCTGAAAGGCCCAGAGCTGACAGACAGATCATCTGCTTTGGCATCTTTAAACACACCTTAAGACACCCCTGCTGACAAAAACTGTCTTCTGCCACCAATCTTCTTCCTATCTTTATTTGTTTAGCCTCTATCATTGCATGTTTGTGCCAACACCATCGGTGTGACCTTATGGGGGATCTGTAGCTTCAGGCACATCAGCACAGCTACATACTGGCAGCCAGAGTGCACAGGTGTGGGACAACAGCAGTGGTGGAGCAACCCTTGGTGGGCCAAGGAGGGGAGCAGAAACAAAGCAGAGAAAGGACATGAGTCTTGCAAAGGACTAAGGCAAATGCAACCCTGTTCTGTGCATGCCTGCTTTATTTAAACAAAAAAATATCTCTACAGCCGACTTGGATCTTAACTCCCAGGCATAAATCTTGCCAAAACGTTTGGCATCTTTACACACAGCACTAGGGCTTGCACAGCAGAGCAAGCCAAAATATTAAGCAGCATACTATTTGGTTATGTAGCTGATGATTAAAGCCTGCAGTCCTGAAGTCCTCAGAAAGGTCCCCCGCATCTGGAGAACCAGCATTAGAAATGCACAAAGCACCGAGATGGATGCTCACCTTCAGACACGATCCTCCATTCCTCCCCTCATCCCTGGGCTTCTCATACTGTAGAGCTCAGGACTGATATACCCAAAAGCATTAACCGGCCTCCTCCAGATTTTGAGGTGGGGGAGGCACATCTCTCCTCCAGCTGAGCACATTTGAATGTGGGCCACTCCAGTCTGTGACTTCCCAAGGCTTTCCTGGAAATGTGGGGTTAGTTTGAGCAGTTCGAAGTCTGCAAACAAGGTGCAGGAAGGAAATCTTTCACTTCTCCAGCCACAAGACTCTGCTCCCTCTCTAAATTCAAAGCAGATGGAAAGTCTGCCAGTCTTTTCTTCCCTTTGCACTTTCTTTCCTCCCTCCCTGTTCTGTTAAAAATAAAAAAGCTGAAGAGCTCCACAAGCAATTCCCTTTGGCAGCTGTGGAGTGGATAGCGAACATAAAGAAGAAATGCCTTCGCTGTGCCTAATGCATGCTGCTTATCCAAATTAGCCACACAATTACTTCTATCAATGCAAAAATAGTTTAATGTCTTTTTTTTTTCCTAGTGCATAGCACTTGAGAATGACTTAAAATGCAGTGTAATTTGCCACAGTGTCTGTCCTGAAGTGGCTTGCTAATGAAAAGAGGATTAACTCTCCATTATTCTGAATTACCATTTTGTGAAATCACTAACAATATTTTCATTTATATACATATAACCCAAGGGGGAGAAATATTCCAGCCATCCAAGTGATTAACAAATAAAATTCATCAGATAACATGCACTTGGTCTGATTTATTATGAGAAAGATTAGGGTATGAAAATGCAGATGACTGAATTTTTATCTTCCTTGTTCTGATAACGCACTTTAGTCCCTGGCAGTGTAATTGGTGAGCATGGTGGGTCAGCCTTACAGTCACACGCTGGATTGAGAAGCAGAATCCACAGGCTGTCAGGCTTGGCAGATGAGATCTCACAGACTGGAGCATCACCCTCCAGTCCTGCTGAAGTGGACCCAACCCTTGGCTGCTGCCCAGCCACGGCAGGGAGGGAACAGGCGTGCTCAGGAGTTCATGCAGCCTGGCCTCTCTCGGCACAGCGCAGCCAGCAGCAAGAGAGGACCTGGAGCCTGGGCACAGGGAAGAGTGTGATGAGCCACAGATCGCCCTGCCTCACTGGAAGGGAGTTCCTAGCCCAAGATGCAGGGCTCAATTCTGTCCCAAAGCTGGGCTCAAACCTTCCTGTCAAGGAGAGCCTCTCTGGGACAACTGCAGTTTCCACTAGCTGACTCTCCCTTTCCTCCCTCCCCAGAGGTCAGAAAAGCTGTCCTGTGCTGGAGCAGCCCTTCCAGGAGCAAGCTGGGTGCAGAGTCCCTGTGCAAAGGGCATGAGGACCATCCTGGCTCCAGAGAGCTGTCGCATACAAAGTTGGGTGTCCTCAGCACAGTGTGGTGCCAGGAGAGACTGCCAGGCCAGTACAGGAGAGCTGCACTGCTACAGCTTTCAGACAGCACTCATTACCCTTCCAGCACTTCCAGGAAAGCTGGGGAGGGACTGTTTGTCAAGGAGTGCAGGGGAAGGCTGAGAGGGAATGGTTTTCAGCTGAAAGAGAGGATATTGAGATGAGATCTTAGGAAGAAATGTTTTCGTGTGAGGATGGTGAGGCACTGGCACAGGTTGCCCAAAGAAGTTGTGGCTGCCCCATCCCTGGAGGCGTTCAATGCCAGGCTGGATGATGGGGCCTTGAGCACACTGGTGTCCCTGCCCATGGCAGGGGGTGGAACTGGGAAGGCTTTGAGGTCCTTTGCAACCCAAACCATTCTATGATTCCAAGGATTACTCTAGAAGGCAAAGGATTCTAGCCCAAACAAAGCACTGCAAGGGGTGGAAGACTGCTCAGAGAGTCTGTGCAGGAGAAAGCCTGCAATCTGCCGGCCACCGGCCTACCACCTGATCCCCCCTGCAAGGGATGGTCTCCCCTCCCCAGAGGTCTACTCAAGAAACCAGAGCTTGCCCTTCCTGGGCTTGTGCTACTGACAAACAGTCATCCTCACATCCATACCAGCACTGAGAACTACCACCAATTCACTAAATTCAATCCATTTTTCCCTGTTTCACCTAAGAGGGCAGGCCTAGAGAACAGTCTTCCCTCAGCTCCATTCGGTGTTCGCAGAGCAGGTGAGATGAGGTTAGAGATCTTGGGTTCCTGGAAAGAACCTTTCTCCCCCCAGTCAAACCCTTCATGGCAATTAATTCCAGCACTCAAGTAGCAAACCAGCCCCTCTTTTCCCCATTCCCCCCCTCCTAGTTAATCTCTGTGATTTGTTGCTTAGTCTAGAGTCAAATCATAAATACAGATTTTATTAGGGGAATTTCAGCTGATGCTTTCCTGTGCTCTAATTCAATTTAAAAGTCCCTGCAGCAGATAATGTTGGCAAGGCATGAAGGAACACAGCTCACTTGTAAGTTCAGGGAGCACAAGGCTTCCCACAAGAGACAGAAACAAGGATACCCTCCTGCAGAGGTCTCACTTCCTGAGCACTACCGGATCTTCAAACCAACACTGTGTTACAGGACCACAAATGTTTATTTGCAGATGCCACTGCCCTGTGTTGAGGTCTGCAGTCTAGAGGAAGGACTATAGGGTTAACAAACCAATGGCTACCAAGTGTGATTACTGATTACAGGGCCCTCTCTTCTTCCTTTCTTTTCCTCCCCTCCCGGTGTTATGGAGCACTATTGGTCCTGCAGTCAATGTAAAAGGCTCTCAGTTAAGATCATGCCTTCCTAGGCAGCTAGCATTTCTTATCAAGTCCTAGATAACAGCCTATTCACTCTCCAAGCTTAAGATTTGTATCTCTGGCAGTTGAACATGATCTACACTGTTGAGTCTGCATGTAGAATCAGCTTAATTCTGGCATGGGAAGAAAAAATGCTCTCCTTGGGAATGACTACTGGGGCACAGAGATGGGACTTGGTACTGCTCAGAGGCACCCAAGATCGAGCACAAGGTAGGTTGGGCAGGAGCTGGAGTTCTCAGAGCCCTGAATCTCACCAGAGGACCACTTAGCTAAACAGCATCATCATGTTTTAAGAAGCTTGGCTGAAAGATAGATCCCCTTGCCAGTGAAAGCAAGCCAATTTTTGAACAAAGGTGTACACATGCCAAACAAAACTGACTTCATAATCTTGCATAGCTTTGGAGAAGGAAAACTACAATCATTTTGCTTTTTCAGGTTTTGCAGAGAAACAGAACATGACAGGCACAAAGAGCCCAAACTGAGCAAACAAACCCTATGGGTACATGGGATATCAGTGAGAAACAGCCCTCCTGCTTGCAGGAGAGCTCTGCAACAGCTGCCGGAACGCAACAGCCAGATTTTAGGTTATTAAAAGGTCACCAGCGGCCAACAGAAAAAAACTGTGGAAGCCACTAGAGGATTTGTTGCCCTCAAGAAAGGTGGATTTTTGGCAGGCTGTGCTCACATCTCTTAAGATCAAACCCAACAACACCTCTTCTTGTTATGTCTCCTACAGAACTGCAAGGTTCAACTTGTCCCTTCAAGGGATGAGAAGGAGGAGCACCCACCACCCCGAGACATCAGGTAGTTCAGCAGGAGAAACAGGACAGAGCTGTCGGGAAAACAGAGCAGACAAGAAAGGCTGGCAACAGGGAAATGGGGGAAACTTGTTTCAGAGGACAAGAGGGGAGGACAGTTAAGTGACAGCTAGCAAAGAGGAGGTCAGGCATGAGGCCAGCCCCAAATTCCAGTTCCTAGAGGCTTGCTGTAGCACAAAGATCAGCTGCACCAGAAGTTTAACCTCCTGCTGACATCCTGCAGAGCAAAACCTGCTTTGCCTTTGGAAATGTGCAAATCCATTGAAAAAAACCAGAGGTGACATTACAGCACCCATGTTCCTTATAATCACCCTTCTCTGCCTTTGTGTCTGGATCTATGACATGACTGTTTGTCTGGCAGTGCAGTGAATTTGGGCTGAAAAACTTTCATATAAACCCACAGCACTTGCCAGCCACTCCGTTACGTCTTCTTTACCATACACGGATGTATGATACCTTAGCTCTCCCCCTGCAAAACTTCCTTCAAGTGACAAAAAAAAATTAAAACAAAAAATAACCTGAAACAGGGATTAGGAAAGGTAAATGTGGATGCAAAACCCCCACCGGTCCAAGAAACAAGAATTTTCTTGCACACGTATAGTTACCTGCTGCATCCTAAGGGAGTGACTCCATAATAAAATGGATGAGGGAGCTGTTGTCACTCAAGTGTCACTCAAGCCTTTAAAGCCTTTGACACAGTTTCTCACAGCATTCTGCTTCAGAAACTGTCAGCCTCTGGCCTGGACAGGCGCACACTCTCCTGGGTTGAAAACTGGTTGGATGGCCGGGCCCAGAGAGTGGTGGTCAATGGAGTTAACTCCAGCTGGAGGCCAGTCACAAGTGGAGTTCCTCAGGGCTCAGTACTGGGTCCAGCTCTGTTCAATGTCTTTATCAATGACCTGGATGAAGGCATTGAGTGCACCCTCAGCAAGTTTGCAGATGACACTAAGCTGGGAGGAAGTGTCGACCTGCTGGAGGGTAGGGAGGCTCTGCAAAGGGATCTGAACAGGCTGGACTGCTGGGCCGAGACCAATGGGATGAGGTTTAACAAGACCAAATGCCGGGTCCTGCACTTGGGGCACAACAACCCTATGCAGCGCTACAGACTGGGGGAAGAATGGCTGGAGAGCTGCACAGAAGAGAAGGACCTGGGGGTGCTGGTTGACAGCCGACTGAACATGAGCCAGCAGTGTGCCCAGGTGGCCAAGAAGGCCAATGGCATCTTGGCTTGTATCAGAAATGGGGTCACCAGCAGGTCCAGGGAGGTTATTCTCCCTCTGTACTCGGCACTGGTGAGGCCGCACCTCGAATACTGTGTTCAGTTCTGGGCCCCTCACCACAAGAAGGATGTTGAGGCTCTGGAGCGTGTCCACAGAAGAGCAACAAAGCTGGTGAGGGGGCTGGAGAACAAGTCTTATGAGGAGCGGCTGAGAGAGCTGGGGTTGTTTAGCCTTGAGAAGAGGAGGCTGAGGGGAGACCTTATTACTCTCTACAACTACCTGAAAGGAGGTTGTGGAGAGGAGGGAGCTGGCCTCTTCTCCCAAGTGACAGGGGACAGGACTAGAGGGAATGGCCTGAAGCTCCGTCAGGGGAGGTTCAGGTTGGATATCAGAAAAAAATTCTTCACAGTAAGAGTCATTGGGTACTGGAACAGGCTGCCCAGGGAGGTGGTCGAGTCGCCTTCCCTGGAGGTGTTTAAGGAACGGGTGGATGAAGTACTTAGGGACATGGTTTAGGGAGTGTTAGGAACGGTTGGACTCGATGATCCAATGGGTCCTTTCCAACCTTGTGATTCACTTCTGTGAAGTTAGTCTCTGGCCTTTAACTTCATCCACCAGCTCTGTGAAAACTTGAGGCTGCCCTCTGAGCTCCTGTGGCTTGTGAGGTCAGCACCCAGCCCCGAAGGAAGGAACAGACTTGGAAAAGTGAAGGTGGAAGGAGACCACCGAAATAGGTTGCAAGTGTTCACTCTGCAGCTGAGAGAGGCAAACTACAGAGGAACGTCTAAATCAGGGCAGCAGCTGAGGAAATCACAGCAAGCAGGATTGAATTGGGAGCTTCAAGGGATCATAGAATCATAGAATGGTTTGGGTTAGAAAGGACCTTAAAGATCCAGTTCCAAACCCCCTGCTATGGGCAGGGACACCTCCCACGACACAGATGTATGCAGCATTCATCGGAACGGACACATTTAATCTCCCTGAGTTCCTGAAGATCACATAAAGGAGAACCCTTTAGATCTGCAATTAATGCTAAAGAAACATCTCAAATTTCCCCATCCTGTTCCCTCAGGTGCTCTAGATCCCTTGGACCAGGCTGCTAGGCCTACCAAGTTCTTACCAGTGGATTTTCTATGAAACAAAATCCCAACAGAGATGGACTTTTGGTGACCACAAACCTTTGGCTTTAGTTCCCTTTGCTGGTGAGCTCGTCCAACAAAGTATCCCTCCCCTAGTTCAAAGGAGGTACAAATCCAGGTGCATATCTGTGTCTGCCTCAGAGCAGACACATCAATCTCGCACCATGCCCATCACCACCTGGCCGGTGCTGCTCCCAGTGTCCCACAACACTTGTTACTCCCACAAGTCAGCAGAACTCACTTACTTTGAGCTTAACCTTCTGTTTTGATTGCATTCCAGTTTCTCGCACATTCTGAACATACTACTCCACGGACAAGATGTCATCGGCAGGTTTGAATGTTGGCAAGAAAAATGCCTACACAGCAATCCAAGTAGATCCTGATGAGGATTACTGCACCCCAGGTGCCTTTGAGTTGGAGCGGCTCTTCTGGAAAGGATGCCCAAAGTATACACACGTCAATGAAGTCTGGCCCAAGCTCTACATAGGAGATGAGTAAGTGCATACGTAGTACCTCCATATAGTAGATGAGTAAGGGTACATTGTACACCTCTTCTACAGACCAGATGACTAAGCTGTACCACACACAGCTCACCGGCAGAGTAGGGCGTTTCTTCCCTCCTCCTCCCCATTTGCTAGTATTTAGCGGTGGTGACGTGGTTTGATGAGCTCAACAGAGTATTCTGCACCTGCCATGCCCTTCCAGACACAGGCAAACAGCCCTGGTTATGCTGCTTTAAGAAAGTGCTGGGTTAGCACAGCAGGGTCTGCTGCTAAAGCTGGGAGTATCAGGAGCACTCCCAACACCTGCAGAAGCTGCAGAGGTTGAAATGCGTCACGATCTATTTTTTAATGTTTTACTTCAAGGAGTAATTTGTCATTTATCTCCGAGCAAAAGTACTGGCACAGTTACACTGACAGGAGAGCAGGGCACAGGTTGGTTTCAGCCTCAAATGTAATTCCTGAACAGTGACTGAAAAGAGAGCTCAGCCCAACGTGGTATTTCTGTACTTCCAATCTGTGCTTGTGTACACGGAGCGCTCTGCATTTCCACACTGCTCAAGAGGTTAAACCAGACAGAGCCCTGTGGAAGGCAAAGCTGCAGAGATGTGCCTTGCTGACCAGACCAACTGTGATCTGGAAAAAAACCAAACCCACAGACCAGTCTTAGCTCTGCTGAGCAGAGGACTAAGCTCCAAACAGCCTCTCCTGATGAGCAGGGCCGACTGCTGCAGCAGGGAGAAATGCCATCCGAGAATCCCCAATGCAGACCCGGAGGCGAGCAGGGGAGCTTCTCTTACCCCTTCGATATTACTGACCACCCTCCCATCTTCCTCTACATCCCACACGAACATGACATTTCTTTTACATCATCGCTGCACAAGCAGGAGACCCACTGGCTCCAAAGAGCTCCATAATTTAATTTAAAAGGTCCTAAAATTCATTTGTTATCCAGCTTATAAAAGAGGGAAGACACAGAGCCTTGAATGTTCCAGACTCCCAGTATCATCAACCAGGTACTTCTGTGGCACCCCAGGCAGCAGAAAGGCACAAAGTCTCGGGCTTTCACCAAACCAGAGCTCCCACTTCCACAGACATATATATATGTGTGTATATATATATATATATGTTTTAAGCAACAAGAAGAGCCTGGTCAAAAGCCTCAGAAAAAAAGGAAAAGGGGGGTTGAGTGTCCTCTCCTCATCCCACCCTGCCTCTCCTGTTAGGTATTTCTAACTTAGAACAGTCTCTTCTGGTATTTATTTCCTCCTTCCTTGTTCAAAATCATCAGGCAAATTATTGTGAATGAAGCCATTTGAATAACGTCCCTCTGACCTCCGCAGTGAAGATACAGCCCTGCCTTCTGAGCAAAGGGGTCTGAGGAGAACAGAGGTCATTGGGCAGGCAGGCCCTTAGCTCAAGACACCAACCATCAACTCTTTCGTGGGATCGTTCCTGAAGCCACAGCTCGCTACTCCTCTGATTTAATAAATGCTAGGAGGCTTGACTGAGCCCAACACACACCTGCACTCTGTAGAAACCAACCAGAGGAACAGAAAAAAGCTGCTAGAGAGGCACCAAGACCTACATCCACTTCAGCTGGGCAGGTTTTTACTTATGCACGGGACAGGACTGCAGTGAGGAAGAAAAGCACTGGTGCTTCCAGGGGAAACAACTCCTCTACACAACCAGAATAAAAGAACAAGAAAGCCAATGGGAGGAAAAAAGAAGCGGAGAGGAAGTGGGAGGTGAAGAGAAGCAAAATTTCACCACAAAATGGGGCTCCCTGCAGGAGAGCGGCCACTGTCAATCACAGAATGGCAAACCTGACATTCAGAAGCAGAAAACCTGAGAGCTGGTCTGCAAGCAAGATACAGATTTCACTATGAGAACTACGATTTGATTTCATAGAATCATGGAATGTTTTGGGTTGGAAAGGACCTCAAAGCCCATCCAGTTCCACCCCCTGCCATGGGCAGGGACACCTCCCACAGGACCAGGGTGCTCAAAGCCCCATCCAACCTGGTCTTGGAACACCTCCAGGGAGGGGGCAGCCATGACTGCTCTGGGCAGGCAAGCACTCGACACAGGGTCCTCTGTCTCTTTCCTTAGCCTGCTCTGCACCTTATCGCTAACCAACAGCTTCCCCTTCAGTGTGGCAGGTGTCTGGAATTGTTTTATTTTTAGATACTACTATACCACTGGTCACCAAATAGCTGCAATGGCGACATGAGCAAATGTTGGGTGTATTTGCATCCCTTGCCATGCTAAATTAAGGTTGATCTTAAAAAGAATTTAGTGGAGCTCATCAACAAAATCAAGTGAACATACACAGGCAGAGTCTATCTCCACAGCCTTCATATCTGTGCTTCATTCCTGCCTCCTGCACTTACAAGGTAAACAGAACCTGTGAGTGGAAATGCTAATTAGTTACTCTGACTGGTAACCACACCTTCCTTCTAATGCAACCCAGGCTATCAAGGAGCCCCACTCCACCCTTTTGTTACAAGGCTTCACTGCAGATCTTGCCCAGAGGCAACAAAACCTCCATGAGCCTGTCAGGCCCAGAATAATCAAAGCCTCAAAATACAACGTGCTGGGTTCAGCTCCAGCTGCAATCTTCCTCCAGCAAGTTCCAAGGACTTTTAAAGACCAGATACTGGAACTTCTAGGAGACAACCCAGTGACAGGAAAAAAAACATGCTTTGCCAAGGCTTTGATTCATCTGCTATCAGGATTAGTGCTCTCACATCTAGAAGCCTTCTAAGGCTACAGAAAGCAGCTTTGCCTTGTTCCTTCCTCTCACCAGTCACAAGGTTGCTTGCATGGGCAGTTTCAGTGGCTAATCCCAAGTCTGCTTGGTTCCCTGCAACCACAAAGGAAATCTCTGCTTGGAGCTTCCTCTTGCAGCTCTTCATTGCATACGTTACTACCCGAGATGATGCTCGTGGTTCCACAGTTCTGCATTTCAAAGAATATTTTAGCTGAAGGCTCCCAAGACTCTGCTTTGCACTGAATCATTCCTCAGGATTTAAGACCACAATTTCAGATCCTTCTGTGTTCTCTAACTACAAGTCTTCTGGAGTTTCATTACTTGCAGGTTAAATATGAAGAACAATTTTCTGGACATGCAGCTGAAGTGGGCTTGCACTCCAAGCCCACTACGCTCTGTGCTGTCCCATAGAGCTCCAAGGCTTATGGCTTTGAGAACAAACACAAGTAAAGGTTGACACGACACATGACTAACTCACACCTACAGACTGAAGCACACGATAACTAACATATATAACTAAGCTTTAAATGTGTGCTTAACTAAAAACTCACTCTCTCTTTCCTCTTGCTTTTCTCCAGAAAAGCAATAGTGTGTTTTTTTTCCAAGGGACTAAGTCAAAAGGCAGTTTATACCCATCTAGAAGAAAACAGATGGGACTCTCCCAACGTGGCAGTCACCTCCCACTGTTAGGCATGATGAACTCCAAGGATCTCCACCGATACTAATCATACAAAACCAGGAGAGTACGCAGATTTAGATTACAACAACACTCTTGAGGACATCATTTCAACTCTGTTAATATAAGAACCTGCCAACTGCAACAGCAGTTTAACAAACCAGAAAATCACATCTGTAACACTGGACCATAAACCTCTTACAGCAATGGTTTCCACAAGCAACACTTCCGCACAGATCATCCCTGCCTACAGGTGATTTCTAACACTTGCTGAGGCACAGAAGAGTGACTGGAGTCAAGGCCAGGAGCTGACTGGTTCCATCACATGTGTTCAATGCCTTTGCTGTACAGAAAGCACAGGCCCTTCCTCTGTCTAAGTTGCAAGTCTTGCAAAACTAACATCCACCATTCTGGACTAGAGGAAAATGGCCTACTGAATCTTTTTCTACTACATCATGATGATCTTGCTCAGTATTTTCAGTGGTACCTAAAATGCTCCTTATTTACACCAAACAGGAGACCTCATCAGAAATGGAGCAATGCCTCACAAGGAAAAGGGGATACAATGCCATGCTATCCCTGGATTCCTTCAGTGCTGGAGCTGCAGAAGGAAACTGGGTCAGTATTATTGGAAATTCTCAACATCTCCCCTCAGGAAGGAGAATCGCCAGATTTTCTTCAGAAGGTGTCAGTATTGCCTGTATTCTTTCTGACACTGACCATCTGGCAAATCCTCCTTCTGCACCAAGCTTTCCTGCAGTGCTGAGAAAATGGAGAGGTTTGAGAGAGACAATTCCTCTTTGAGTAACAGTGCCTCACATTTCCTCATGTTTGGTCAATCCGGGTCATGTCAATCTGCAAACAATCTATACTGAAACATGTTTGCTTGGCTCAACCTCAGCACAAACCTTAAGAGCCTTGGCTCTCCTCAGAGCTTAAAAGCACACCAGTACCATATGAGGTGTTGACCTACCTGTGGTGAAGCTGCTCTGCCCACATCCTCGTGAGGCACCTTAGCGCATTCCTTCCCTTCCTTTAGATGTACCTGGCCTTTCATCACAAGCCGCCTTTTCTTCCCTTTGTTAGCTGCTTTTAATACACTTCATACTCGATATGGAGGTGCAGGTTGCAGTACCGGCAAGTTGTTTTCCCCCTCTCTTCCAACTCCACTAGTTCGGACATCCTCCTGCTGAAAGCAGCTGGGTCTGAAGCTTATTATGACAGTATTTCTGAAGAGAGAGAGCAGACATTTGGATGCTGGAGACAGCAACTTTAAAGTAAGAGGTTTTTTTCACATTGCAAGTACTTACATTGTTGGTTTCAGAAGAAGCAGAGTTTGCTGCAGCACTTGTTTTTAAATCCTATGAATCTTAGCTTTAAATCTGACAGCAGGCAGTTAAAGTCTTAGACATGTCCTTTACTTGTCTTTGCACAACCCAAGAGATATGAATTGCCTTTTGGGAACCATCTGAAAATGGATGATGGTTTTGGGTGTGTCAGTTCTCCCTCTTGGTGACAGTCTGATATTATCCATATACCCCCATGCATGAATGACTTTATATCCTATCTCTACTGTTTAGGTGGTTTTCCCATATCAAAGCAGTCCCCCTTGCCTCAAAACTCTTAAAACCATGTTTATGAGTCCATCTGTCCTATGGTGAACACAGGCTCTGGTTCAGCAGAGCACTGAGCTTGCGCTTAATGCACAGAGTGAAGGGCTTCTGGGTGTGCTTAACTTTCAGCATACGCTTATGTGCTCTGAACTGGAGAGCTGAGGAGTTCTTACGGGGACCAATCTGCCCAGTTCAGCTCTTACTGAACTGAATTACACTGAAGTCCTTGCTGTTGTCTCCCAGCGCCACGCTTCCCCTTCTCTGAAGAGGAGAGTTCAAGGCAGATACAGGGGACCATGGTTGCACCCACAGCACAGGTTGGGGAGATGAAATCCACAAAATGAAAATAACTGCAAGAGGAGTCAAATGCTTCTGCCTTCACCTACACTGGCATTGTAGCAAACCCTTCATTACAATAGCTACTTAAAATGCAACCATAATCACAAAAATGGACATATTAATGGTATTTTATTAGGAAACAGCAGTGCCTGAAGAGGGAAAAAGAAGAATATTGCCAGCTCAACTATTAAACTCTGGTATTGAGCCAACTGCAATGGAAAAATCCATGCCATTTCTAGCTGAAAGTGAATTAGAGAGTTCTAACTCCTCCACTAAGGTATATGATTCATATACCCTGAGTGATCCCGAGCTATTAGTCACCCCCACCAATTGGATATTTGCAGATATTTATGCTTGATTTATTCTTTGCTTTCATCTAAAATATTGATATTTCAGGCATGGTAAAAAACACAAAGAAGACCAAACACCCCCCGCCCCGTTCTTTGGGGTGTAACCAGGAATACCATACATGATGAAACGCACCAAAAATTAGGCTCTAATTGAAGTAAACATATAATGACACAACAGATTAAGATGGGGTTGGAAAGCCAGCGGGTCCTTGACACAAAGCCAGAGATGACCCATGGCTGAAGCCAGCCCGAGCGCACACCCCAAGGGGCACAGTAATGTTTCCCGACATCAGAGGCTCATAGGATGGGTTGAGGTGGAAGGGACCCCTGATTTAACCAGACACAACAGTAAAAGGAAATCTGATAAGGAGCTGTGACCACAAAAAGGCGATTTGTAAAAAATGAAAATCATTTTATAACAGAAATGAAGAAAAAAACTCAGTACGCTCTTCTAGGGATGAAGAGCTTCTTTTTGAATCCCAGGTGATCCTACTGCTCACATATCACTGATGCTTTTTATTAGTTCTGCAATATCAATTGATGGGACAGAAGGGGAAAGCAGCATTCATGGGTCCTGTTTCAAGTCCTGCCACTTATTTGCTTTTATGACTTCGAATAATTCATTCTGTTTCTTTCTGTATCTCAAGTTTCTGCTTGTACGTGATGATAGAAACCAGTAGTGCCTGCATTACAAAGGCATCAGGAAAATAAGTGTATTTTTAAGATGCTCTATGGGCCTGGCAGAGATAGTTATGAACTCCAGAAGGATTTTTGCCTCCAATGACAGTATCTTAACACCTTTACAACAGTAACTGATGCATTTTTGAAGAATCATCAGTTTCTTTAACATTTAGAACTTACCAAATCCGAGGGTTGTTTTTCTGGCTTGTTGAGAAGAAGCTTCCTCGCTTACTTGACAATTCTTGTTTTAACAGGAAAACTGCGTTAGATCGTTACAGTCTCGAGAAGGCAGGCTTCACTCACATCCTCAACGCGGCCCATGGGCAGCGCAACGTGGACACAGGACCAGGATATTACAAGGACATGGTTGTGGAGTACCATGGGGTGGAAGCCGATGATCTCCCCACTTTCCAGCTCAGCCAGTTCTTTTATTCAGCTTCTCAATTCATTGATAACGCACTTCAGGATGAAAGAAGTAAGGAGAGTGCTGAAAATGGTTAGAATTGGACTCCATAGTTCCACAGCATTCAGCTTTGTGGGAATGAAACAGGTCCGATACAGTTTAACAGAGAATACAGAACTAGGAGCAGGGAACTAGCAGAAGAGAAGGTAGTACTGTAACAAGGATCTTTCTCACTGCAGAATCAGTCAAAAAAACCCTAGCCAAGCACTTTGATCCAAGCCCATATCACAGCTTACGTTAAGGTCTCCTGTCTGACAGAAGTTTGTTGTCATTGTTTTGACTCCTCCACAAAGACCAGGACAAACAGACATTCCATAGGCTCCATGCATTAGCTGTCTTTTCCACAAGTCAGTCCCTGTCACGAAAGGTTCAAAGAGTATTGGTTGCATGGCAGTGGGAGTGGAACATGAATGCTCTGCAGAGACTCCAGGCTGTCAATCCATCGCTTCACATTCTGCAGTATTCAATGCACTCCACAAATATCAAGCCCACCTTCCTCCCTGGCCATCAGACCTACCCTAAGCCGTAACATCTCTCTGCCATCTTCCAGGCAGCAGATGACCAACAGAACTCTGACAACAGAGATCTAGAAACATATCGTTAAACCCTTCATTATTTCTCAGCTTGATTACTACAAGTCATTATTTGCTGGCACTGATGCGAGGTGCTGCAGACCAGCCCTCACACTGCCTTTCAACATCACTCCTCGCTCTGTCCCCCTCCCCAAGCTTTTTTTAAAAGAATCCTCTCTACAGGGGACTTTACCCAAAACTAGCTGAGAAACTTAAGGCTTTCATGCTGCCCCACATAGACCTTACCATCAGGGACTGCAAACCAAGTTTCTAGCCTCTGACAGCTTCTCTTTGTGGCTGTTCAGCTCAGCTGCAGTCAGCTCCTCCCCGGCTTGCCCCAACAGTCAGACAGGTCTGTACAGTTTCACCCCTTCAGCAAGCAGAGGCTACAGCAACAGCCCTTTCCTGTGTCAGGAGAAAGTCTGGAACGCAATGCAGCTTGAAAAATCAAAGTCCTAATAGCAGGAGAAGCTGGCTCCAGGAGCTCACTTGCTTGTGAAGAAAGGTACCTGGCATTTCAAACAGTCAGTCTGAAGCCTGACTTTGGGAAGGCGGAATAACCAACACGCATCCGTGTCTAGTGAGGCTGGGGCCAGAGGTCAGCATCACACTAGAGTAGCTGAAAATGCAGACTTCCTCGCTCTCATCACTCTTCTGTTCCTCTCAGGCCTTTGTCTGTTGCACTGAGGTAAAGGAACCAGCAAAGGCTAGGAAAAACCCTTGCATCCCAATAAATACTAAGGCAGGGAAGAACGGGATAGGGGGAGTATTAATCTTTTTGTTTCAAAACCACACCAAAGTCTAGGAAGTTCTGAGACAGTATCAGTCGAGAGTCCAGCACTGAAACTCAGGATCAAATCAGAGGTGACTGGATGAACTTCCACGAAACAACCCCCCCCTTCATTGAAGCACATACTGCTTACTGTAATTATTTAGATACTGCCAGCTACAGTATTTCCTATGGCTGTGCACTGCCTGCCACAGTGTCAAGGCTTTTAAACCAGACAGCTAAGGTCTTTTCTGATGGAGAACTACAGAATAAAGAAGAGAAAGAGCAAGCTCTTAACTGCCTCATGAGGGAGAAGAACCCTGACTGTAGATCTCCTACCCGAGCCAGAGATACCCATAAAGAGCCATGAAGAGACAGAGGTTGGATGCATGACAACAGCTTTCCAAAGCACACCTACAGCATCACAGAACTACAGAGCAGACTGATAGCTCTTACGTTTAGAGGAGAAAAGAGTAGAGGCCAGTAACTGGTGCTATCCTCCAAAACCATACCTTCATTATTTGTGCATGCCTATGCAGTGTGAAAAGGCGCTGTGTGTTACACAAGGGCCTAATGAAAGCACTATGGGCGTGCATCTTCCTGACTAATAGCAGCCAGACTCCTAACCAGGATTTTATAGCAAGTCACCAAGTACCTATCTCCAGAGGTAATAACATGGGATTCCAGTGTAAGGTGCTAAATAACTCTGATTGATAACACTACTAACACTCCTTACATCCAATTGCTAGAACTGAGCAAACACAAAGAGAAGGAAAAGGGGAAAAAGAAAGAAGTTTTAATCTTTGTGAACAGAATGTGGGTATTAATGAACTTCCTTTGGCTGTATCACATTGTTTGGGGTGTGCCCCTCAGCCAGCCAATGGGTCACATTCAGCAAATAGATACCTTCACACAATGCTTTTTGCTGGGAACCTACAAAGTCGACAGTGTTGAAAGAACTCAATGAAGAAAGCACCCTCTGTCATAACACAGTTCTTGCACAGTAATTCTGACCTCACCTTCAAAAATCTTTGTGATGGTGAAGGAACTCCCCAATCAGAGCAGCATTAGACTTGAAGCATGAGCAGTTGGCCTTAAGGACAGTGAAAGCAGATCACTTTAAACCCTAACTGCTCACAATTATGCCTGCTGTCGGTCAGCTGTGCATAGAGATTTCCCCGACCATGCAATTCAGACCATAGTGCAGCTTGAAATTTATACCCACAAGGCCTGATTAACCTGAAAGGAAAATGTTATTTTAAGAGGTTTTTGAGCTCCCTTCTATGCTACAGTACTCATTCCCTTGGTGCCTTAGCTCCTCAGAATGTTAAGTAGAGGGACATAGCACTTTATTTTCAGGTGGAGACATCATGGGAAAAATGCGCTGAAGACTGAGATGATAAAAGCAATGTGAGAAGAAGCAGATGAGACACGGAGCCAGCGTGTTTGACCAAAGACACCTCCACTGGCTCAGGAAAGGCAAGGCTGCATCTAGACAGATTTTCAAGGAACACAAGTCCAAGGCAAGAGACCGAAATAGCCGAGGGCGTTGTCAGCACTCAGCAGACCTCTGCTCTGCACTGGTATTGTACATCCAGCCACACCTTGAAGGGTACTAGTGCTCAGAATCAAAAGCTGCAGGAGTAGACTCCCTCATGGGGAAAGAGGGCTCAGATTGGTCCTGAAATAAGAACTGATTAGACTACAAACCAGTACAAGAGGGGCTGTGACCCTGCACTGGGCTGTAACAGGCAGTCAGATCTTGAATAGCCACACGTAGGAAAGGACAGGCTGTTTTCCACCAACCAGGAGGCATTTCAGAACATTGCACAGCCATTTCTTGCCTTTGTTAACACAATACACTCTTTCCTAGCTCCTTGCACGTGCCACCCACACAAAGCAAAGCCTTCCGTGTCCTATCATGCATTTTATCACCTCAACAGCAACCCATTTACAAGGTGGGAAGCTCTAAAGAGAGGCACGAAGGCCTGAACAAATGGGAGTTCTTATCTGTTCTGAATATTTGCAGTAATAATAGAAGGGATTATCATTTTCCAGAAGAGGAAGAGGCACTTCTAGTTATTGGAACCGAGCCAAGATGCCTCTAAGACTTTCTGCTGGGATTAGGACACAGACTGTAACCATTCATTCTCTAGTGCTGGCACTTCTTGATGCATCAGCCCTTACACAGTAGCACTGCCTGCACCAAGCCATCCCCTTGTGCCTGGAAGCACAGGAGTTAACAGGCAGCAGTCATGGCTTTGTACCCAACACTCCTCACCAGGCAGAGTTGACAGAGATAAACTATTATTGACCCTGATAGAGTTTTTTTCCCGTGTGGCAATTCAGCTTAGCAGGGTGTTAGAGAGTGCACTCCAAATCTCCTGCTTTCAGCAGTTCAGCCCTTTGCAAGACCCCCCTATTCCAGGTCTTCCAATCGGTTGAGGAATCTTTTGAAGTGTTTCTAAAGCTGTCAGTCAGACACGAACCCACTCTGCTCTCCTCCTCCAACTTCCCAACACAGCAAACTGGGAAGATTCTGCTTAGGCTTACAGCCCTGCTAGCCCCTGGAGCCAAGGACAGTCTGCCTTTGGAAGCGCAAAGTTAAACCAAGCAAGGTCACAAAGTACATCTTGAGACATTTATTCAGAGAGGAACACTATGAGCAGAGACTCTGCACTCACAGCATACAAGACAGGCTGCTACTGCAAGGGGATGATCACGTAAACGCAGAGGTGGTGGTGAGATATTATTTTCATCCCACATCACAGGTTAAGGGTGACCCACCAGGGATTTCTAAACCAGCTTTCCTACAGTTTAAGAGGCGGTTTCTTTCCCCTCCTCTGGGCCCTTCTACGGCCCTTGTAACCCTCTGCCCTCAAGAACATCACTAAGCCTTAAAAGCACTTTGTTAGCCACATTTTACAAATGAAGCGTTTGGGAATAAAGTGATGCAATCTCAACCTTGAAAGACATTACTGTCAGAACAATAGAAAATGATCAAATTTGGTTCGCTTAGAACTAGAAAGGCACCTCTGTGCACTTCACTGATCCTCATGGGAGGATGGTTTGACAGCACACCAAGCCCTTCCACACTCTTGAGCTTTGGTCACCATGTCCAAACACAGAATGAGACACACGCTGCTTGTGAGGCACTCAAGATCAGGCCACAGCAGGGCTTGCTATGTTAGTCAATGCAGGGCTGCAGGGCCCCAGGCCTCTTCTGCACACTTTTTTCACAAATCAATTCAAAGATACCTGGTTTAGGATGAAACGGGTGATCTCCAATGTACACGGTGTTCGATTACCCCGATCAGATTTACAGCCTCAGCTTCTGCACCTGTAACAGGACAGTACAAGCAGTCAAAGCACCAAACAGAGCAGGACACTACAAAAACCTTCACCTTCAGAAAAAAAAAGAAAGAAAGACATTATCCAGTGCCACCTCTACCTCATTTCTCTTTGTTCCCACAGACAAGGTTCTGGTTCACTGTGCTATGGGCCGCAGCCGCTCAGCCACGCTGGTCCTGGCTTACCTGATGATCTACAAGAACATGACGATAGTGGATGCCATAGAGCAAGTCTCAAAACATCGATGCATCTTGCCAAACCGGGGCTTCTTGAAGCAGCTGAGAGAACTGGACATAGCACTGGCCCTGCAGAGGAGGAACAGCAAGAACAGCCTACCATCTGACAGCAACAAGAACAGTAGCACCAGCTAGAGTCCCTTCTGGTGGGACTGCTAGGGGAGGAGACACATAGTAGCAGGAGGGGAGGGGAAGGTGTGATTGATGACAGTCACAAGGATTATTTTGTTCTTGGAAAGAAAAACAAAGTAATTTCAAACGCTGTCAAGAAGAGAAAGAAGGGAAGTAAAATTTAAAACCCATCTTGTTAGAATGTCCCAGCCTTAGCAAAATTCATTACATCAACAAATTTTATCCTCTGTAAAAAGCACAAAAGCAGGCACAACTTAAAGCAACCCCTCTTCTAGCCAAGTACCCCCCAAATCCCAATTCTAATCCAAGCACTTGGCCGGTGAAGCTAGGCATTCCTGAAGAAGATGTGCAGGAAAACCACCAAGGTGGTGGGCAGCCCAGACAAATTGTTTAGTCCTAGAATACTGGAGGATCTCGCAGGAGTTTACTTCTGTGCTGCTTCCTGGCAGCTCCATTTCTTCTTTCACAATAACAACCTAGGGCAGCACAGCGTTCAGAGAGCCTCCAGGCAAGGATCAACTACTCTGCCTTCCCAATAGACTTGGTTTCTAGTTGGCACAGCCTGCTGCAAAGCCAGGCCCTTGAGAAGGCCCGGTGCATAAGCAGATATAATGGACAAGGAGACACATACACATGACACTGTAGCAGGTTCAGTTTTAACTTGGTTTTCTTCAATGCTTCAAATGCCTGAATTTTGAAAGGCCCTGTATATACAGCAATAAAGTCAATTTACTGTTCCACAAAAAAAAAAATCACAAAATTATGTGCTGTGACTTGTTTTGCTGTACGTGGAAAAACTAACAGCTAGAAAAACAAACAAGAACATTAGGATTTCCTTTACATTGCTGAGAGGAAGTTTAACACTTAACTCATGCAGCATTAATAACCCCCTTATTGAATGTGACTTGAGTTTGATTAAAAAGGCAAGAGGCACAGGTGAAACCTGTCTCAGCTGGAGCCGTGCTGGAGCACAGGCAGAACTGACACTGCAATGAGCACACAATGCTCAGAGCAGGTAGAGCTGGCAAGGAAGAGACAGCTGCCTCAGGAAAGAGACATTTCAGTGCAGTAAGGCAATTCACAGCTGGAATACAGTCGGTATGAGAAAAGATGCAGGATAGCCCTGTGTCCTCCTGAAATTAAAAACACTATCGGGAGCATGCCTGCTTTGCACACACAGAACTGGATTTTCCACCCATATATTGCAAAGACAGCATTTTAGCAATGTGCTGGGGTCGGGATGCTCTGTTTCAGGTCAGCACACGCTGCAATGGCAAGAAGGTCTGATCTGCCTCTGCATTACAGGCTGGAAACCCTGAGATGAAACAGCAGTCGATAAAGACCCAGGAGCCTTTTCATTTACTGTAAAAACACACAAAGGGAAAATCACAAAACACAATGCTGCTTTGAGATGCGATTACTCAAAGATACAAGGTCCTACTTACATACACACACGAAGTCTGCACATTAACTGTGTTGAGTTCACCTTCACTTCTCCTAAGCATAAAAGAGATGACAGTGACTGTGAAGACAAACACACACAGTTTAAGTACCACGAATATTCTCTCTTCAACAAGCAAATTTTACAGTGGAAGTATATGACCAAAGATCTCTGTTGTACTGTGCTCTCATAATCTCATAATAATCTCATAAGCATCCTCCACTCTTAAAACATGAGTTACTCCAAACCACTGTTTGATCAGCAAATTCAGCTCCCATTCAGATCCGCTATTTTCGATGCTGCCCCATCCCAAGAAAACTGAACAGTGTATGCACGTGGGTCTGCAGCATCAACTTCTTGGTTTGGCACCACCACACACTGTAAGCGTTTACTTAAAGAAACACACATTTTCTGACTTTTGAGCATATAAAACATCACATATAGTGCTGCCTTATATACTGGAATGGGGACAGAGCTTTCAACCAGGACGCCCAACCCTTTCACCTCAGCCAGCACCCCTCCTGCCGCGGCACTGGGCAAAGAGGGGGGGCTCGCTGCCAACATCCACGATAGAGGCACTTTGATCAATTCTGACACGGATCTTTTCCTGGCACAGATAGGCACACACCCAATGTAAACTGGGTTCACTCACTAGCTCCAGCCTTCTCGATTCTGCCAGATCTTCTATGGCTTGATTGGAAGCATTCATGCATGTGTGTTTTTGTGTGGACACATGCATGCATATATAGAGGACTCAGAGGGTCAACACAAGGCTGGCATTGTCTTGCAACCCAGCAATAAGGTGAAAGGAAGAGAGTACAGTTCTGTCATTAAGATACAGTTTAAACATCATGTCTGTTACCATCACGTCCCCTTTTACACATCTACTAACGCTTTCTATAGAAAAGAAGTTTTGTACATTAAACATTGACAACCTTGTAATGTATTAAATACAGATTTATTCAATATTTTATTAAGATTACTAAAAAAAATAATCTTAGATACTCTTTATTTTCACAAGGTGTATGCAGTTGTGATGAGGAACCTACACCTGGGCTCTGACAGCCTAGTCCAAACCCCATCATCTGCGATGGGCTTTAGATCAAGCACATGAGAGCACCGTAACAAACACTATTCCAGGAGGTAATTCCCATGCAACATCAAACTATGACAAGACACAAGAGGCTAAAAATGGCTCATCATAATTTATTTTATGTTAAAATGTACAGCTTGGGGGGGTGGCGTTGGTTTTTGCAGTTTTTATTTCTGTTTCTTGGGTTGGGTTTTTGTTTTTTTTTTTTAAGTGACTGACTAAAAAGAGAACAGATAAATACAAGAGTGTCACCGGGTCCTATTTTTACATGGATCAAGCCTCTTCTGTTCGGCCCTTACAGTCACTCTGTACAGGTACAAAGGCTACAAAAAAGGAAGCGATATAAACAGACACAAATAACTTTTGCCTTTTTACATGCGATCTGTAAGCTTAGTTTGAGCTATTCACACGCTACTGCTCTATTTTTTCCCTTAAAAAATAACTCCAATATTTTATAAAGATAGAAAAATCTACAGATGGAATGAAAATGTAAAGTTAGAGGCATTTCCATAAAATAGCAACTTTACACCAAATTCACTACTTTTTTGATTCTTAAATCCCGCCAAGTATCTGGACGTATATGAAAATGTTTCAAAACTCGACAAATAAACACTGAGATGTTTCAATCAACAAAAAAAACATAACAGTATTTATAAAACAGAAAGCTGCCTTTTTTCCTACCCCAGCCCCAAAGAAACTGATCACAAGAATGGAAGAGTCTCAACTTTACACTAAACATACAGCAATAAAACCCTTGGAACTAACCAAAATGTGAATAGCTTTCGCAGCTTTTTTTTTATTCTTTTTTTACAAGTTTTATAATTAACAAAAATATAATTCTTTTTTTTTTACCCCTCAAACTAGGGTAACCTAATCAAGGCAAAAACTTAAGAAATGGCTTACTGTTAAGCACAACACTTGTACAGTACTACAAAATGCACTGTCACTAACAAAGACATTAGCGGCATGCGGAAGTGTCACCTTCGGAAACAAAATCATACGATAAAAGAACTGCTAAAAGGCATTTACATTTTGGGAAAGGAGAGAGAAAAAGCTCGTGATCCAGTACTGTCTGATAGTTTTGGAGTCTATTTATCCACATTTTGAATGGGAGCAGGCACATAAAATGGCTCTGAACCATCAGCTGCTGTGTAATTGCAGTTCATAGAAAGAGTTCTTCCTTTCCAGAGAACTTCAAGCTCAGTGAAACAAACGAAAAATGGAAAACCACCTAATTCCCCCCAAAGAAGAGAAGTGAAACCCCACAAAGGTAAAAAAATACAGAATGAAATAAAACCCAAAAGAAGAAATAAAGAAGAAAGAAACACTTGTATAAGGCTTTCTGCTGCATACAGTTTGTAAATGGTGCCAACAAATGTTTTTGCATTCACACCAACTGCTGGTTTTGAAATCGTACTCTCCAAAAGATATTTGTGCAGATCAGTCCGGTACGCCAGCTGGGCAATCCGTGCCTCCGCAGGGCCTACCTTCTCATGTAGGAGCCGTTCAGAGACTGCTTGGACATGCCGGTGTTCATGTAGCCGTGATGTGCCGGAGGCGTGTACATCATGTTGCCGTGGGGTGCCGTCTGCATCGGCTGCTGTGCATATGGCTGAGTTCCCATCATCCCCATCTGCATCTGCATCGGGTACTGCGGGGTTTGGTTCATGTAGCCGTGGTTGCTGTGGTAGCCGCTGTTCATCATCGGCTGGGACATGCTGTAACCATTCATAGCATTAAGGGTGTTCATGTTCATGTTCACCGAGTTGACATTATACGCTGGGGCCGGCATCAAGTTCACGCTCATGTTCATACCACGCTGCATGGTTAAGGTCCGCGCTGGGCCTTGCATGGCCACAGTCTGTGACGCCCGCCCGTAGATCTGTGGCTGATGGGCTGCAGGAGGCAGCGGCGCGGATTTGGTTCGTACGGAAACATGACCTTTGCTGGCCATCTGAGTCTGCAGTCTTTGGGTGTGGGATATCCCAATGTTTGATGACGTCATATTCCGCTGCAATAGGGGAGGTGGCAAGTTCATGGGAGGAGGAGTGAGGTTGGGGGGAGGGGTCATGGTGGCCTGTGCTTGGGGTCCTCCAGGAACAGCATGTGGAGACTGGGAAAGCTGAACGAGCCCTGTGTTACTTAAGGGCGTTGACAAAGAGGCACTGTTTGCATAGGAAGTTACAGCAGCTGAGTGGCTGTAAGGCAAAGAATGGTCCATCAGCGTGTTGGTTAACTGCTGCAGCTTGGCCAGGCTGAAGGTGGCAGATGGCTGTGAGTAATGCCCCGCACCAAATTCACTCTGCCCCATCCTCTCATAGAGCCCAATGTTGGCATTGCCAGTCTCAGGGATCTCTGTTAACTGCATAGGTGGTGTAAAATTAGCGGCCATGCTGCACTGGGACAACTGCTGGTTGCTGCTCGGAGGCCTTTCCACAACACAGCCTTGGGGTGATTTGACATTACACGTGGGAGGAGAACTGATGTTTGTTTGTTGCATCATACTGCAGCTGCCATTGATGTTGGACATCTGCTGCGTCACTGCACAGCTACTCTGAGTTAGATTACTGGACGTAAGGCTACTGTACGAGCAACTGTTCTGCGAAGAGTTGTTCCCACAGATGGTACTGCCCATTGTGGAATCATAACTGCTTGGGTTCTCATAGTTTTCTGTTGTGCTCTCGATGCTCCCCAAGTCACTAAACCCACTATCCACAACTTGTTGTGAATGGTCAGAAACCGAGGGAACATCCATCATCGGGCTGGTCTCCATGTTCTGCAGAGATGGCACAGAAATGGCACTTTGATCTGGGCTGATCTGCGCATAGCTGTTCTCTAAAGGAGCAACGTTTGGACTGTTCACAGAACGGACTGACTGGCTGGGATGGGAGTGCACAGATGAGACTGGGCTACTGTGGTCAGACTGCTGACAGTCATCCAGCGTAGTCATCTGGGGACTTTGGTCATTATGGGTATAGTTTTGCAAACTTCTACAGGCCTCTTGAGTCTCTGCACAGTCCTGAAATGTATCATCGTGTTCACTGGCCTCTTGGGTCAGAGACTGCACTGCTTGAACCGTCTCTGAATCAATCTCCATGGTCTCGGCACTCTCACCCTTGAAATCGGAATGTAATTCTTCTCCAGCTTTTTGGTCCTGGTTGTTATCTGGATGGTCATCATCAGAGTCTGGCATTGGGCCTGAACCTGTAGCAAGTTCCTTCTGGTCACGTTCACACTCATTAGATGTGAGCTCAACACCACAATCCATTAACTCCTCTTGATTTGAGTTACCACTTTGAACGTTTACGTCTAAAAAAGGTTGCTGTGTTTCCAGTATTTCTTTGAAGGCTTCACCAGGCAATTCCTCTTTCTCCGCTTTGGTTGAACCCATGTGGCTATCATCTTCATCATCTGCATCATGATCCTCATTGTGAGAAGGTTCTTCATCCTCCTCCTCCTCCTCCTCCTGATCATCCAAATGCACAGACTCTTCTTTTTGCAGAAATACCTCTTCTGCTTTGTCCTTTTCTTGATCTTTTGAACCAATTCCTTCATCTGCAGTCCTTTCTTCTTCCCCAGCTTTAACCGTATCATCTTCTTGCTTTTCAAAGGGTTCACTAGGTGCATGCAGAGATTCAGGTTCTACCTCTTTTATGTCATCACCTGGTGGTGGTAATATTTCAACCGGCTCTTTAATTGCTTCCTCTGTAACAGTAGGAACTGAGCAGGGCTTCTCTTCAGCCACTTCCTTTTGCTCCTCCACCAGCACCTGGTAGTCCGGCTCCATAGGAGTCTCGGGTGGAGTGTATAAATTAAGCTTAAAGCCAGGCTTTCTTTCTTTGCTTTGCCTCCATTTAGATGGACCACGTTTAACTCCTTTGGGCCAACCCTGCTTACTCTTTAGAGGTTCAAGATTGTCTTTAGTGCTTTCTTCCAACACAGCTACATCTTCTGCATTATCTTTAGGAGGCAACAAACAGACAAAAGAAGAGTCTTAGCTTGCACAAACTAATCAATACTTTCAACCATAAGCCCAAAAGTCATTTATAAACTCTAAAGGGATTAAGAAATTCTGGAACAAGAGTTATAAACAGATCTCAGAGCAGAAGTGAACGAAATATCTACAGCTGAAACACATGGTAAAGTTACTCTTGTTTGGTGGCCTTTTAACAGGGACCATCAGAATCGCCAGAAGAATCCCAGAGATTTAAATCACAAGACATGTAAACTAATGCGAGAAAACACTGTCCAAACATTTGATTATCAACCTGTGCTTTTAGAACACAGGTATGCCATCACTTTACACTGACACTGAACTAGTGCGTATTGATCTTTTTTGACAGCAATAACATGAGAGCCTGGAGTTGCCCCTTTGACAGTTCTGGAGTACAAGCCACAGTAAGCATATAATCATGCTGTTGTATCAACACTGAAGGAAAAGATGCTTCATTCTAATATCTTCTCATTGGCAGCGTTATCATGGCATAGCCCACAGTACATGAAAAAAGCCAAAAGGTAATAGAAATTAAACACAGAGTGCGTCAGAGCACCAAATTAACCCAAACCACTCTTGCTCCTCTACTCTCTTCCCAGATACCGTAGATCTACACCAGAAAAAGGGAGGATTCTCAGGGTGTAACATGCTGCTCTTGGGAGTGTACTGGCTTCAGGGCTGCTCCTTTGCCCAGTTGCACTACCTATCCATTAGCTTTTCTGCAAGGGAAGATCCTTGAAATCACACTAGATAAGCAGGTTCAAAAGCATACAGTTAAAACTATCTCTCTCTTTTGTGGGGTAAAAGATAAGGACCCCAGCACTGAGGACATCTTGTACCCCAGACACAACAAACACTCTGTCAAACCAACAGCACTGAATAGAAAGATATTGGTATAAATCAAATTTTACTCTTTGCTTGTACCCTTTACTAAGGATGCAAACCCAGTATTAGACCATATTCCAGTGAGTATGGCCCTGCTGAGTATGAAATGCCCTGTTGTAGGGACATAAAACCTGTTTTTAGCAGCACGACAAGGACTGCATTGCTTCAGACTGGAAAACATTTGTTTTCTGAACACAAAAAAAACCAGATTATAATATTAATGGGTCAGGAATAATTAAAGAAATAAAACACAATAGAAACAAACCAAAACACGTCTGAAGCCACCACTGGTTCCTAATAAACTACATGAGATTAATGGCTCCAGCAGCATCTCTATGCAGAAAGCATTTTTCATTTTCTAAGTTTAAGACCAAAATAGCTAAATAGATCTTGCTAAAAATTTCCAGATCTATGACACAAACAAACACTTCCTTTGAAGACACCTGACAAAGTAATGTTGTGAAGATATAAGAACATTTCAGCTTACTTGTACAACTGTCATCACTCCTGTAACACCGAGTGTCTTTCTCCTCCTCGTTCTGTTCTTCCTCCTCCTTCTCCACTTTCTGCTGCCCAGGTTGGTACTCAAAAGCTTTTCGAATCACAGGCTTCAAGTCATCCTCTTCCCCATCCACCTCACAGGTCGGTTCCAGCTGTGGCATGGGACGCTCTTCATCCGAGTTATCAAATGGCTCGTTTAACACCTCGGTTGTCTCAGAAATGGTCTCAGTTGTAACGCTGCTGTTAATCCTCCTGCGTTTGCGGCCTCTCTTCTTTTTTAGTAGAAAAGGTCTCTGAAAAATAATCCCACAGATACAGCTCTTCTTACACTCCTGCTAGTTAGCTGACTGGGCATCAATAAACAAAGGTTTGTGAGTTTACAATGATCTATGTATTCATTCAAAAAAGTACCCTCCACTGCCTCAAATTCCAACAAAGACAGAATCTTAAGTGCAATGTCTAAACAGCTGAAATAGGCGTGTATCAATACCTGCACTCAAAACTTCAAAACTAGAATTTCCTCTGTATTGCAGTGACTTTTCCCTCCTTCTATCAAATAATATTCACAGCAATACTACATCGATTGTAGTGACACATTTTCCTCTGTAGATTTATCACTGCCCAGAAACCTTTCCAAGTATCAAAGTTTATTCAGCTACATTTGTGGTTTGTGCTAGTTTAAAAACAAGTACGCACACAGAAAACCAGGTAACAGCAAAGGGAGTGCATCTCAAGCTTCTCACACGTCTCAACAAGACACACCAAGTATCCTACATTGGCTGCTATATTGTTCAACAACATCTATTTCTATTACTATGCCTTCTCACAGATTTATCGTTACTTTTGAGTTTACTCATCTAAGGTCTAAACAAAGGGACACCACAGTTCTCTAGTTCTCACCAGAGACATCAAAATACGTATGCTATAGTGAGTACTTAAAAATTTTGGGATGCTTAGTTTACTCGTATTAACCATTCAAACAGTTGGTTTTTCAACAAAATTAAGCATTACGTAAACACTGCAGCAAGCAGAATGTAAATCTTGTGGAAATTAGAAGAATGTGAGTAAAAGACCTCTTCTGCTTTGAAAAACAGCATTCATCTGTAAAGAGTTCTATACTAAAACCAGTAAAAAGGACAACCCTCACAAGCTGGACTCCATCTTAAAATGAAAAAAGGAAGAACCATTAAAATAATGAACCCATACCGATGCCAAACAGCAGAGGGCAACCACTCGTTTAGAATTTAACAGGAAATTCTGATTTTCTAGTATTTTACAGTTCTGCGAGCAATCCTTAAGATGAAAAATGGGATGGAGAAGAAAAAATAGAAGACAGGAGTCGTTTAGTGCCAAACCATACAGAAAGGATAAAAACAACCTAACAAATGTTTGTAAAAAAATGGATTGTTCTTTTGACAATAACGATTTCATTGAAATCAGAGGTGAATGACTTGAAACCAAGGCATTGAAGAAACACACCTTTCTTTTCATGGCCAGCGACTGGGGCTTTGTCAGCCGGGGAGGCAAACTCTGCTGGTTCTCATCCCCACCTTCTTCCTCGCTGCTCTCCTTAGCTTGCTCTGCCGCTTGCCCTCGCTCCCCCACCACTGCCACACTTTCTGGAGATCGCAAATATTTATTTTTAGATTGCACTTTTGCAGGTGATTGCCTACTATTAGTTCTGGTGGAGAATATTTCTTGCTCTTCCTTTTCCCAGCAGCTAGCTTGTTCCATCAGACGCTCAGCCTGAAGGGTTGAGGTTAAAATAACGGGTCACAAACAGCATTTACTCAGCCATATCCTTCATGTGCAGCTCAAGAGTTACAATAAGTCAGCCCTGATTAGCACTGCTGGCTAACCTAGCAACAACAGTGCAGCTGCACCATCTAGCAGCTCCTTTACAACAGTTAGGATAACAAACCAAAGAAGATTGCATTTCATGGGATATTTAGCACTATTAATGATGCAGCGAATTGATTTAAGTCCTTTAGCAACATTACATGCCCCACTGACATGGATCACTTTGAGCAAGTTCATAACACAAAGAATCGATTGACACTGCAGCCCCGGAGCTCTGCGCCAAATTTGATCTGATTACATGCTCTTCGACTACCTCAAGAGTGATAAACAGCTCCACGCCAAGTGATTTGTGTTTTACGTTCCCATATTCATCCCCCAAAGTCAACATGTCTTGCTGCACAGCTTCCAAGAAGTGTGTGTTACAATAACATAGTATCCTCTACCATTAAGCAGTGGTCAAAGTTAAAACTGCTCTGCTTAAAGACAGTCTTAACATAGACATAGTCTAACATAGAGTGAGAGAACCCAAAGGAAGGCAAATTCCAAACAAGAAGTTTCTGCTATTACCTCCTTTTCTGCTTCTCTCTCTTCTTCAGAAACTGCAGCGTTAGACACTAACAGAGGAGTCCATCGTAAGCTTTCAGGATCAACTTCATTGATGCGGGGATTCGCTTTCAGTTTCTCCATATGACTTGAAATCAGCTTTTCCCTTCTAATAATGACAAATCTACAATCCAATAAAGAGCGATTTTAGAAAGCATCACTGAAAACAACCCTTTCTACAGTTTCAATCCTTTTGCACAAGAACCTGTGGAAATAGATGGATAAGTAAACGGGTATATCTAACCAAAAATGTCAGCTGGCACACAGAAAACACACTTACACAACCGTTCATTACGAGGAAGGGAAGAAACAACAGTTTATGATGTGAAATACCATACATTATGACAGCGACAGAGAGGAAAGCGAGGGTTTTCTATTCGACCACTTTAAACCCATGCAAGAGCTTTAGTGTTGGCCCTTCAGTCCCTGCCAGAACAATTTCAATTTTAATGCCATGCAAGCATAAACTGAACACACTGTGGATCACCACATAAAGAGCGAGAGAGTTGTTAATAGTACAACTGCAGATGGCAGCTAACTGGACAAGAAAGCAGGTTAGAAATACAGGTTTTCTAATGAAGCATCAAAATGTACCTTAGGCCTATGCTGATGCAGTAGGAAACAACACCTACTTGCTGCTCTCAAACCACCACCCTGTAAGCCAACCTCCGCTTGGAAGACTTGCACTTGTACTAGTTCAAAACTTACTTGTTTTTAATACTAGTGCTGGTTGTACATAAAGGTTACTGAGGGTGAGCTACTCCTGATCTCATTTTTCCTTTTTGGCATCCCATGTTTGTAAGGCAGTTTTGCTTAATTATAAAGTTTCTATGATTAGAATATCCAGAAAGAATTAAGAAGCTCTTGAAAAACACAAATACCATTGAAAGTCATTGAAGACATTTTATGAAAAAAGAGCCCGAACAACAAAACCCAACCCACTTAAAATCTAAAATATCAGGATCATTAAGAAAGATCTTCAAAAACCAGGAGCTCAACTTCCCAGTGCACTAACTTACACTTACTGATTGTAACTTACAACACTGATTGTAAGGTTAAATTGCAACTTTAACAAGTCATTTGCACTCTGAGTTCCAGGGACAGGATGACCTCACGCAGAGCCGGTCTGATCCCACAGCTTATGTGAGTTGAGTAAGGATTGAAAAAGAGGGTGTGGGGAGAGAGACTACCACCCGCAAACCCACATTCTCCCCTCAGTAGTAATTCAATGCAGCAGTCAGGAACCGTTCTTACAGAATCAAACACAATTCTTCACTGAAAGTGTCTCAAGCTGGCCGCACCTTTCCCATACCCACCAATGTGAAAGACAATTGGAAAAAAACACTTGGTTTAGAGAGAAGAACTTTTGTGTGTAAGATCCTATGACCAGACCCAGCTGCACTGATTCCTTCAGTAACAGGGTTATGATTTGTTTTCAGCATTTCAGAGAGACATTTTTCACATCAACTGTTCTGTAAGCAAAGAAAGTGAAGCTTTGTCTCAGTGGTTTTTTTAATTGTTTACCGGATTCACTGACCTGTCTTCTCTTTTATCTATCATGCTATGCTGCTGCAGGGTGGTGGCGATATCATGCGGGCACATCCCCGTAGCTCGGCTCATTCCTTTGATGCTGATCTGTTTCTCGTGGTGGCAGTTAAGGTATTCTAAGATGACACTTTTCCAGTAGGCCAAGTACGAGAGACGACCCAGATCAGACAATGGCTTTTCGGGAGATCCTGCTTGACCCTCTCTTCTAGAAAGCAAGTAGCCTAGAAGGAAGAGAAACACCACCTTATTGAGGTAACAGAACTACAGAATTTTAACCACGTCTTAAGAAAGCTGATGTTAACAGAAAGAATAGCATGGCCAATTACATTATTGGTAACTCTTGCAATTAAGGGAGTCCTCCCCACAGAAGAGACTGGGGTCCATCATTATAGCGACAGAGAAGAATATTACATCTTTGTATGAGGTTCTGATAATGTGTTATGAGAATCAAACATTAACCAACTCCTCCTTCTAATCATGAGGCAAGGAGGAAAGAAGCAGCCAACTCGTTTCAGAATGGGTCTCATCATGCATGATCTCATTGAGAACTACAACTGTCTGGCCTTTGAGCAACTTCCACACCCAAGTTACAACACCGAGGCCAAGAATTTTCCAAAGGATCTCAGGAGCAAGTGTCATGAGCAATATCAGTTAAGTCACTTTTCTCCAAGAGGCCCCAAGTGACATCAGTTTTTGATTAAACAGCTGTTGTATTTCTGAGGTGACATAGAACCCACAAGTCAAATTACTGGGAGAATTACTTGGATAAATAATTTAAAAATAATCTCCCCTAATTCACGTTGTTCAAACATTCACATAATTGTAGTTTGCAGACTTCAGGACAATAACCCATTAGCTCTTACACAATACACCACCTTCGTTTTATACTCTATGTATGCTGTGAGTCCTTTTTAACTCTCGTCAACTTTAAGCAGCTTTTACAGTCTCAAGCAGAACACACCTGCGTGGAGATAACAGAAGAAGTCTGGTATTTGCCACCATTAAACTAATTTGAGAGAAAGACAAAAATAACGCTATTAATAAAAAAGTATCCTTTCACAGCAAGTCATCCCTCCGTAATTTCACTGGTCCAGACTGCCCAAAGAAGTCGTGGCTGGCCAGGTTGGATAAGGGTTTTGGAGCAACCTGATCCAGTGGGAAGTTGTCCCTGCCCATGGCAGGGGGGTGGAACTGGATGGACTTTGAGGATCCTTCCAACCCAACCCATTCTATGACTCTATGACAGATACTCAGCACTGTACCTTTACAAACACCAAACACGAGCCTTAACACCAGGCTTACAAAATGCTCACTTCACGGTAAGTGTGGGTAGCATGCTTATGGAATTGCAGTACTCAAAGTCACTTGGGCTCCACCCAACATAACTGATTCTTTTTGCCTTCCAACAGTCTAAACCACCTTTTTTTTAAAAAGAAAAAAGTTGGAATCCCTCCTTATTTTTTTTGCTTTAAAACCTATCTAGCACAGCCATATCACATTTGCTAACCAAATCCTCCTGACTACTTCACGAAGTTGCTCCTAATCAAGTTAGCTATAAATGAAAAACATACGACGAGCATCCAGTTCTGAGGCAGTGGATGTTTACTTATTTTGCTGTATGCTACTGCCATATACGAACCGTACCACATACATACATCTGTTTATTTTTTTTTAATATATATATAAACAGGAAATACAAACAAATACACATATAATTACTCAGCCTGAAACAACATACTTCCATTTTTTAGGAACAGTAGAAAAGGTCCACAACAGCATGCAGAGAATAGACACACACTGGCCATCGCACTCTATCCTCCAGCTTGCAACATGTCGACACAGAGAAGCAGACATCCTCCTGCATCCCAAGCTATCAGTAACAGCAGAGATACTGCAATAAGCAGAGTACCCTTCGTAGCCATTAGCACTATAAGGTAAAATAAGAGCACCAGGAGGAACACACCATGCCATAGTACTTGTTTTCTGCAGAAGCACAGACACCTACATAAAGCTGCCTACATCTGCATGGTGCCACTGGAAAGTGAGCAAGTACAGTTATTCTGATTTACAGAAGAAATGTTACCTTAAAACTTAAGAAAAGGAAGGTGTTTCAACATTTAAGTTGCCAGCATATAATATATTATTATATCTTTTTCTTAAACCAGCAGATACACGCTTCGTACCCACCTGTAACTGTGGCTGACAGGAAGAAGCCAAAATTCAAATTCAAACCCATGCGCAACCCGACCACTCTGAAGGCAGAGGACTTGTTTTCCACCCAGCTGCACAGAAGGAGACCTATAGCACACAGTCTGTTCTGCATAATTGAGACAAAGCATCACTTTGACCAAGAAAGAATTTTGGACGAGCTTGTTCACAGTCTATAAAGACAAGTTTGATACCAAGATGTCACTGCCTACAGAAAAGCATGCAAAGCTGCAGCAGTATAAGCATTGACAGAAGTTGACACAGGAAAAGACAGAGAGAATAAATTAGATTTTAAAAATACATACATAGAGAGAACTTCCAGTTTCTTCAAGCAACTTTACAGCTTAACCTACCCTACTTCACACTCAAGAAAAACTTGGACATTAATATAATGTGTTTGTAGGCTGTTTTGGAAGATCTGGATTCATTCTTGTATTTTCATATCATTTGAAATTACTTTAACAAGAGCTTTCTTCCTCCATTTCCATTTTCCTCACACATCACATTGCTGTAACTGTACTTTCCTGCTAAGCATCTCATGAGGCTTAATGAGAAACCACTGTCAGGAGCCTGGAATCATTAGCACCACAACCACAAGTAGCTGTAGAGCTTTACAAGTACATCCCTGCTCATGGGTCCCAACGGCTGAGCACTTCAAGACTAGTTCTTAGCAGTCATTGCCAAATATTTTTACTGCCACATTAAACTTTACCTGCATGGCAATACCATCCGTCAGCATTCTGGCTTGCAATACAATCTGTGCTTATCCAAGAGACTCCCATTTCTACAGGATCAGAAATACCCAATCAGAGGTAACAGTCAGAGTTACACCTAGTGAATGCCAAATGGAAAGTTTCTCCTAACAGATTCTGGGAGTTGAATGACAGCTATTAAATTAAACTCACCAAAGAGATGCCTAATAACTGATCTAAGTTGCAGGTAAACAAAAAACCACTGATCTTGGTTAGCTCATGTAACTATCGTCAGGCATCAAAATGAATACAATATGCCTTTGTTAAACAGATGCCCCCCAGTGCCACTGTGGCTCCCCTAATCTTAAAAACAGACATTCTCACAGTAGATACCTGGAAGGACTTTCTTAAACTATAACCCCAGATATGAAACCAGGAACAACAGCAATATTCAGAGGACAAAATATAGCTCCTCCCCACTCACCCTCCAAGAGTAAACAAGTCAGGTTGTGTGTTACATCACAAAACCCACAACAAAATGCAAGCCCAAATCCAGAAGAACAAGGAGTTGTCTATCTTATCTTCTGGCATAGAGGGACAGCACCACAAAATTAACAGCCAAAATACCATTAATGAGTTTCATTTTCTGGCCTTATCTTCCAGCCTTCACACTGAAGCAATGTGCCGCATGCGATTTACAGCCTTTGACTTTCGTTAGACAAACCTCCCCAGAGCCACTCAGGTTTTATCATACTCAAGATTTAGAATCACAGAATCAAGGAATGGTTTGGGTTGGAAGGGACCTTAAAGCCCATTCAGTTCTACCCTGACACCTTCCACTAAACAGAACAATTAGAAAAAATTCAGTCTGAGAAAGTTAGCATGAGATTAATCTATTCTATTCTTCAACACAAATCTAGGAGATAATCAGAGAGTAAAGAAAAAAAAAAAAATCAAACATTTAAAGAAATGAACTTGAATAGTATCTTGTAATTCCACTCTACAGCATTCCCCGATATGGAACTACCTTGAGACAGCTATGGGACAGTCCACAGCACACATGAAAACAGTATCTTCAACACATTTCTGCCACCCTCCAGAAGCATCAGGCAGTTAAACTACTGGTTTTGTTATGTTCAGTTCTCTCTCTTCAATCAAACCGAACAGCGTGAGATCAGAGGTCCAGCTTGATAGTCCTGTGATCCAGCATTGGCCAGAGGAAAACCCAAGGGACAGGCTGCAACAGCCAATTCTCTTTTCAGCAAAACAAGAATCAGCAAAATGGTGCCCGAGTGGCAGACAAAGCACTGAAGCTCAGTCTGGACCTGGACAAGCTCTTATAAACCACAGTACCTTTCTCTTGTGCTACTAGCAACAAATCCACACACTTGGTTCTCACTTATGCAGGTTAAAAATTAAAGCAGCAGTGATTCATGAGCCCTACACTTGAACTACCATAGACCTTTCTGTGCTACAAAAAGCTGGAAACAATAGTTCACACTGAAAAATTTAAAAGACACTGTGATCTAGGGAGCAGCTTTAAGTATCAACCACAGAACTCCTAAGAGTCTGTCAGGAGTAAAGCCCTGCCCCTTTAACCTACAGGCCTCTGAAAAAGAGTGGACTGGGCAAATACGTAATCTTTATTCAGGGGGGGTTCAACCTCTCCTACTTTTTAGGCTATCACCTTCCACATTTCCTAGTAAAACTGCTTGATCATCATCATGGGACCTTGTTTGAAAGAGGAAAATTTCTATTGTGATTCTATTTGATTTACAGAGAAGAAAAAGACTCTTCACCTTTTAAAGTGCAAAGGATCAAAAATTAAGAGAAGCAACGCTGCCGAAGCATTACTTTATTGTTTCTCTACCCACCGACAACACTCAGTTATCATACCTGAATAATCTTCCAATCCTGAATTTCTTCCGTTTTGGACTTTAGTATAGCCTCTGACACTGTTTCTCACAGTACTCTACTTGAGAAACTGGCCTCCACTGGGCTGGACAGGCGCACCCTCTGCTGGGTAAAAACACTGGCTGGATGGCCAGGCCTAAAGAGCGGTGGAAATGGAGGTCAATTCAGTTGGAGGCTGGTCATAAGGACTGTCGCCCAGGGCTCAGTGCTGGGTCCAGTTCTGTTCAATATCTTTACCAATAATCCGGGCGAGGGGACTGAGTGTACCCTTAGTAAGTCCACAGATGACACTAAGCTGGGCGGGAGCGTTGATCTGCTCGAGGGCAGGGAGGCTCTGCAAAGTGATCTGAACAGGCTGGATTGACAGGCTGAGGCAAAAGGGATTAAGTTTAACAATGCCAAGTGCTGAGTCCTGCACTTGGGACACCACAACCCCGTGCAGCGTTACAGGCTTGGGGAAGAGTGGCTGGAAAGCTGCCTGGCAGAGAAGGACCTGGGGGTATTTAAAGGACAGGTAGATGAAGTGCTAAGGGATTTGATTTAGTAGCGGACAGGAACGGATGGTCTTGATGATCTCAAAGGCTTTTTTCCAACCTAGAGATTCTATGATTTTTAAACCCCAGAAGTCAGACAATATGCTTGTAGTAGGCAATGACTGAGAATTAGGGTGTGGAATACACCACATGAAGAAACAAATTAAAATCTATTCACTTCAGCTTCCAACATTAGTCTCTTTTGCCACTGTGATTCAGTTCACAGCAAAACACACAAACTTAAACAGTTCCAAACTAGCTCAAGCCTTGCCTGCATAGAAAGCCCATTTTAAAACCAGGTTTCAACTCACAAGCAGCAAAAGCATAGCTTAGAACCACTGCTGGGCTGTCAGCTCTCAGAGCCATGGAACAGCTACTGAGCTGCTACAATACAGAGTGTTTCGCGGCAAGGTAAACTATCACCAGCTGCCGTTTGCTACAAGAAATGTCGGAGAGATGTTGTCTTTGTGCACGGATATTCAGCGTCTGAGCTGTGAATGGCTTAAATGCCTGGGAATCAAGGACAAGACAGACAACTGAAGCACTGTTGCCATTCTAAGGGACATGCTTGCTCGCCAGCCATGCACTAAGGCCACTGCCATCAAATTATGTTGAACAGCTCCACAGAATTGCTCTCTATGCAAAACCAAACCCCATTTTCTCTTTCTGGACCTGTTCCTCTCTACCAACAACAGTAATATACCACTGATCCAAGAAACAGGCTTGGAGAAAGCTGCCAGCATCAAGTACCACATCCTCCAGTCCAGTTCAAAATGCACATATGCAATGCAGTGCTGAAATGATAGCCTGCTGACAGCACTGTTCTGCCAAGCTTTCCAAAGGTCGCTTCTCAAGCCAGTTCTCCTACCATGAGCTGATCTAATGCCAACAGCAGAAGGTTTAGAAGGCAGCACAGGTAGAAATACCTGCAGACACAATTTATACAGATCCAGAGGCACCTTAGCACTGGTTCTGTGATTCACACCAAGCTGAATGCACTATCACCTTTGTAATATCATGATGACACAAATCCATTTATTTAACTCTTTACTCTAGTTGTCTACTCTTCCTCATCTTTTCTGAAGATGCATTTAACATTTGCCACCTCTCAGTGGCATTAGGATGTTCCCCAGTTGCCACCACTTTAGGGGACACAGGGAGAGGTCTTGTAATCCTGTCAGTGCGTTCCCTGGGTGAATCTCACCCACTCCCATGAGTCTGTGTAAGACCATTTTACTTAAGTACTCTGTCAACTCATCTTCCTCGACCATGGATGGCATCTCTCTCTCCTCCTTAAATTCTGCCACCCCTGAGAACAGGCCCTGTCAGTGAAAGCTGAGGCAAAGAAAGTACTGAGATCCTCACTGCATGCTCTTGTTGTCACACGATACCTACTCCATTCAGCAGCAGGGCCATGCTCTGCTTACCCTTCCTGACTTGTAAAAGGTCTCTTGTGCTCACATTCTGGACTTCAGTCTGATTTATAGGGATAATAGCTTTTCTTCATGCATTATACAATATAAACCTGTCAATAAATGCACACCACAATCACACACAAGTATTTCCATACACTTCTACCCAGAGCAAAGGTAGCCCGCCACCACTGAAGTCATTCTCATGCAGAAGACAGGATCAAGTTACTTCTAAAAGCGCTCTCATCACCCACTTTAAAGATGTCAACGCACTGCTGAAACCTCTGAGCAGACAGGAGAACTGCAACAAAATCAAACTACCACCAGAATCTGGAAACAGCTCAAGCTCAGCTTCTCAGAGGCCCCTGGTCATAAAACAGAGCCTTCCTGAAAGCCGTAAGCAGTAGTTTGTGCTCAAAACTTGCCCTTATGTCATCTGCATAGCTCAGCTCCTACTTATATTTTGTTAACATTTGTGCCAGAAGAAAATGTATTCGTGAGAATCTGTTCAGAACAAAAGCAGCAACCAGTGACCCATTGGCGCTTGCACGTTCTGAGCTCTTCTTGGTCTCTCTGCAAGGCCAGCCCCCACAAGCGAGATACCAGACTTGGACAGATGGAATCACACACCTCTCCATGGAACTTTGTTTTCTTTGAAACGCAACCAAGTAAAACAAGTCCCTTAATATGGAAAGGAAGAACCCTTTCATGCAATGTTCCATATCAAAGCAGAGATCTAAAAGAACAGCAAGTGCTAGCAACTGTTGTTATAAAACACCAGTATCTACAGCGAAGATTGCCCTCAAATCAGCGTTTCAAGTTCTCCTAAGAGACCTCCTTTTGTCTTAGAAAACATCAGACACTGGTTTTGGAAATTATATGAACAAGTTGTGAAGATACGGGATCAAATAGGCAGTCGGAAACATCAAACCAGACGAGTGTTCAGACAGGACAGCCTGATGCAGCGAGGCTGGCTCGGCACTCCAGGTCCAGAGGTAAGGGGAAGACAGAAATAGGTAAAGGTGAAAGAGTGGGCTTTTTAAGAGTTAAGATTCCTAAAACTGTAATTCCTGTTACCATTCTTTCCATAACTATTCTGTGCGCCTCTGAACTGTTCTTATCTATGTCAACAGGAGGAAGGTCAAAGAGAGAGGACCTTAAATAGGTGTTAGTATCCTCTCTGAAAGCACTTTGTGAGTGCTTCAAAGGACCACAATGCCAAGATTCACACAAACACTATAAAAAAAAGAAAGACGAGCTGTAACTCAAGATGCTTAGATCAGTGCACAACCTGCTACCTTCTCTTTTCTTCTTTGTCTGGTTAAAGAAAAGCTTTCTTCATGAGGAACAGAGTAAGCCAAAGATTCTCTCATTATTGTGACAAGAAATAATGCTAGCTCTCATTCCTCTCCACAGCCTCAAGTAAACTCAACACGGGGGGCCCAGAACCTTTAGTTCCTTTAGAGAAAGCTTCACAGAAGAGGTTAGGGCTAAACAAATGCCCTTCATGAAGGGAAGGAAAAGTAAAGATGACTGCATTACACTCAGACCCACAAAAGGCACCCTTTGAGGGAATTAATTGGCTAACACTTATTCTACCTGTGCCAGTTGCCAGCAAACCCCTCGGGTGGCAGCTCTGTGTACAAAGTGGACTGCTTGTAAGCAGAGCGAAAGAATAAGCAAGAGAAAAGGAACTGAAGTGCCCTTAAAAGCAGGACTTGCATGCACAGAGGGCATCGGTCCTGACTGCCAACTAGATAAATCCATTTGTCAGCACGTTAAGTAGTTTAGAAGATCATTAACAAGGCTGAGTTGTTTTTGATTTTATAAGCAATGTTTCAAGTTATTATTTTAAATTTAGTTTTTAATCATTAAATAAATGACACTGAACAGTAAATTGTTTATACAACTGTTACTGTTGAATAAGCTTCCTTTAAGCACTGCCATTACCTTTAGGTGTTCCGCAGCACACGAATACTGTTTTTTAAAAATATATCAAACATCCCTCATTAGAAAATCCTACCAATTTGCCTTCTCTGTGTACTCCTACAAGACTCACCTGACAAAAGTCCAACATAATGAGTAAACGGAAAGTACCCAGCACCTTTTGGTGGCACTGAGGCCAACCAGCACAGACAGCAGCCGTACCATGAAGCGCCGAGTCTTGGTTAGTGTTGACTTGGTTGTTCACATAAATTTCCCAGATTCATGGCTCAGGAAAATTTTTATCACACTCTGAAAGCAAGAGCTGCCCTGGACCAAAATTGCATCAGGGATGGTCTCAACAGTTTTAGAGTAGACAACCAAGTTCCATAGCCAAAGAGTTTTTCCTGTCATTGTTTTATTCATGCCTACAAAATATAGCCTAGTACTGCTAAAGAACATGACCAAGAGTGAAATTGGGAGTCAGTACTGAGAAGTCAAAAAGAGAACCTAGGAAATCAGTGCAAATCCTGTATTTGCTCAAGTGAGTGGTCACACACACTCCGTAAGACAAGACTGAAAATGCGAACTACACTTGTCTTATGTGAGCAACAAACTGTCACTGCTATTCATTCGCTCTACTAAAGCACACAGTGAAACGAGGAATTACCCACATAAGATATAGGAGCAGAAATCAGCGGATGAAGGAGATTATAAAGGGAATCATCATTGTGATACCTGGCAAGCCAGTAGATACATAAAGTGCATCTTATCTACCGAGCACCAAATACAAAACCCCATCTATTACAGTACCTTCAAAAAGCTCAGCCCAAGAGATGGCCACCTGCTAAATGCCTGCTGTTACTCAAAACAGCAGGAAACAACAAAAACCAGAATTTCTTTACAAGAAGGCAGAAGTATCTGACAGAAGCGATGGCACTGGAAAAGACAGATGCATTAAGAAAGCCACAAGGTTATTTCACTGAGGTGAGATGTCTCACTGTGCCTCAAGGACAGGGTGACCGGCTACAAAACACCTGCTTTGTCCACTGACTTGCTGTAACAGAAGCACACTCTGCAGCCCAAAGCAGAGACTCCTGATCGTTAAAAGATGTACTACGTAATTAAAAGCTGCTTTCAGCCCCTAGACTTCGGCAGATGGCTCCTCCCGCTCACTAATGCCCTATAAAGACAGCTTTGTCCAACAAACATTTGTTTTCCTTGTTACCAGGTTTGGCCTTGCCTTTTAGCTGTTTTCAATGCTATGTGAAATAAAGATGCTCTTCAGTTCAGAGAGCCTTCCCTCCTGTATCTGCAGTGACATGCCCACGTTCTTCCGCGGCTCTGATAAATGCGCAGTGTCTTGAAGCTATATGAAAGCGATGCCAAGAAATCCCAAGAGGCTGATTTTCTTGGAATAATCTTAAGTCAACAAAGCTTGATTCAAAATCCATCTTTATTCCCCCCTCATCTAAATCTCAGCTTGACAGAATGTTCCTTATTAGTTATTTAGGAGAGGCCAACCTCATGCCTTCAGGTCAGCAACATAATCAATCATCAAGGAAAGAACATAAAATAAGCAGCAGCACCCAGGCTCCCTCACAATTCATGGCTCCCGCAGACACTTTCAACTCCCTCTCAAAGAGAAAAAGACAGGTAATGCAACCTCTCCTTTGGACACATCGCATCTGTAAACACCCCAACAAAAAAAATCCAGAAGTCTGACACAGTTCTGCATCCGGTTCACAAGTCAGTCAGAAGTAAAAAAGAAAATCAGGATGATTCAATGAGGGCCACTACAGGTAATAAACGACTGCTCTGGTTTATACAGATCCTTGTGGTGTTGCCTTCAGAAGTGCAGTCTGAGAATACATTTTGCCAATAAAGCTTATTTAAACAAATCCTGTTCCTCTTCCCTCCGCCTCATGTTCTCATCGTCCCCTCAGCAGCAACACAAAAGCTCTTTCAGGCTTGTAACATGAGAAAGAGAAGGCTGAAATGCTCTTGGTTAAAATGAATTGTATCTTTAAAGAAAAAAAATATATGGTCTCATTTCATCCCTCTCTCAATTCCGTTTACAAAGCACAGCAAAGTGTAACTGTAAACTACTTTTTATAGAAGTGTGTTTATTCCCAGGTTCTATTTCTGCTGCATTTCAGTATTTGTCACAGCAAACTGTAAACCATCTTCACACTGGAATGTGGAAAAGAACAGCGTAATGAGTGTGTACAGAGAAAGTTCATCAGTTCCAGATCTTCTGTGGAATCCACAAGATTCACAGCTGGGCCACCATAACTCTCTCAAACTCCACCAGAGTAACATTTGTTGAGAGGGCTTTTTGTGAAAGACACCAGGGAATGAAAATACGGAAAAAAAGCCTAGCAGTACTTATTGGTTGTGGCCAGGAAGAGTACCCCATCTCCTTTTGCAAGGACAGCTCCTAAGCCAGGGCCTCGACCCTGGCAGTGTTCGAGGTCAGGTTGGATGGGGCTTGGCTAAGCCTGGTCCAGTGGGAGGTGTCCCTGCCCACAGCAGGAAAGTGGAACTGGATGGGCTCTCAGGTCCCTTCCAACCCAAACCATTCTGTGATTCCTACCCAAGCAAGCCTAATGTTCATTCCCCCAGTCCCAGGAGCACACAGTACATCTCGCTGCCTTTCCCAGAGGGTTGCAGCAGGCACACAACGGAGCAGCTGCTGACATTCCAGTGGAGGGTGAAGTGGTGCAGAACCATCATCACCTACAGACTCGAAGGGGTGCAGTGAGGACCATTTATAAAGCTGTACAATGATGAGACTTCCACAGTGTCTCCATAAACTCTAGTGCAGTCACGCTGGCTACAACACTACATGACACAAACGCAAATTCGACAACTCTACAGTTACAAATGACAGTACTTGTCCTGCTGTTACACTGTATTGTTATTTGCATTTTAATGTTCTTGCATAAACCTTCAGGGAAGAAATCCTATTATCTTAACCATCTCTATTGTCATGTAATTTGACAGTGCTTTAAAAACCATAAGTAAGAGTGGAACTACCCGCACACATATACTAATTCCTCACCATCCTCCCTCTAAATTGCAGCAGAAAGTTGGATTCTGTGGCACTGAGGACACCTGACTGAAGTTCCTTTAAATGGTTTTGTTTCAAGTTTCATTGCAGCTTAAAGAATTGGGGAATAACAAATCCATATTTAAGCAAGTGTGCTGAAGCTTTCTAGCAGGTCAGACAACTCAGCAGAACAAAGCAGCCAGTACATATACAGCGATGAGCATTTGCGCTTTGTTCAGTAACAATCATCACTAAGGTGGTGATGAACCTCAAGGTAAAACCCAAAATTCACTCCATGTAGCAATTCTTCAGCTAAAACAGTTCTTTAGCTAAAAAAAAAAAAATAAGTTAAAAACATTAGGATGTAGAAAATGCCTTGGCCTAACACCTTCTTAGCTTTAATCATAAATAATTGCTTCCTCTTATACTAATGAGGAAGACAAAATGGAAAGTAATTTAGACAATTCATTCAGGGTAATAGCTTTGTGAGCTAATGTTGCTGCTGAGAGATTCAGCTTCAATTTCCTCGAGTACAATAACAGAACAGTAGTAACTTTTTCACTTCAGGGAGCTTTCCTAGCCTATGTAAATATAAACAGAAATCCCGTTATCTACTGATAAAAACAGTAAAGTAAGTTAAATAAAGTTTCATATGTTACAACTCCATGTAACAGCCGTCAACTCCCTGGATCCCAAGTGTAAATAAAATACTTCACTTACTGAAATCAATGAGAAATCTTCCGAATCCTTGCCTTTGGTATTGGGGCATGATCATTATGCAGGAGACATTGTACTTCTGCTGGCAAAGCTTTTCCTGTGGGAAGGAGAAACAGATCAGTGTGTCACCACAATGCTGAGGCGGGCAATCGCCTGCCCCCACCTCCACCCTAGTGAAACGTCCCCACAAGGTGAGCAGATACACGAGGTCAGCACCTGAGTCAAACAACCCCACCTCGCTATTTCATTATGAGAAGGAAGTAGCCAACATAACTAATTAAGTAATATTTTGAAGGGTAACTACTCAGCATCTTTTAAATAAATACATTGTCTAAACAGCATATCAAAGTTTAAGGGATGTACAGGAGGAGCGTGGGAGGAAAACGAAACTATCTCCATGCTTCACTGACCATTCTGTCAAGGGTATAAAAGTGGAAAACCATATCCGTACACACAGTGAAGTTGTATTTTCCACAGTTGCTACACTAAGTGCCTGCTGGTTTCCATCTGTATTTTGCCTTCTCTCTCTGAATGTGTATGGCCAGAAAGGAACTCCGTGCCCACAGGACTAAGAAGTCTTACTGGAAACATATGAACTTTTTCAAAGCTGAATGCTTCCCACCTCAACCCAAATTCAGGCAGAATGCTCAGAAGCCAGAGCTTTTCCAGACAGAACCGAGTCATATCATCTACAGCCAGGGCAGGCAAATATTACACTGAGAGTTTAAGACAGCAGAAGGAAGAACCTAAATTGGGAAGCTGCTCTAACAGTGTAAGGTTTAGGTTCTTTCAGATTTATTGATAAAAAGAAAGAGCCTTGAAGTCTTGCTACCTTTAACAAATTACACACATACACACAAATCCCCAAATCAGCACTAGGGAATCTTGAGGGAGCCCAAATCCATCAACCAAAAATACCCAGCTCAGCATAACTGACAAGAAGTCATGGCAAGCACACAGACAGTTTACGGCACTGTCTCTCACTTCAGTCTCCACACACAGGATGACACTGGAGCAGTGAGGACACTGACAGGATTGCACACCAGCACGCGCTGGCTTCCAAACGCTTCAGCTGTGAGAGCAGACACCTGTGCCTTGTTTCCCAAGGGTTCTTAGTTGCTGTATGGTGAAGCATTTTCTCTGTACAGGCTTCTCAAACTGTCCAGGCTGCTGCTAGCACAAAGTTCACTCCCCAGCAACGGATTTGTAATTTGAGTGGAAAAGCCAGGGCATACCTGCCCCCAACCAGCACACATACATGCTTTTAGGAAAAAGGGACACACACACACACGGCATTTGATACATAATTCCAGGACTTCAAGGGAATTTTGAGATGAAAGGTTTTTTTCCGCTAAGTTTTGGTAGCTAAAACATCCATGATCATCAGCTGTAACAAACAGACCAGCCAAAAGCAACAGTGGTGATGCAGGGGAAGAAAATGCATCCTTGCTGAAAGATGACAGGCGAAAGGATAAGAGGAAATAGCCTCAAGTTGCGCCAGGGGAAGTTCAGATTAGACATCAGGAACAATTTCTCCACCAAAAGGGTTCTTAAGCACTAGCAGAGGCTGCCCAAGGAGGTGGTAGAGTCCCCATCCCCAAAGGGATTTAAAAGATGGGCAGACAAAGTGCTCAGGGATGTGGTTTAGTAGTGGACAGGCATGGTTGGATTCAATCATCTCAAAGCAATTCTGTGATTCTAAGGAACAAATATCAACAGAAACTCAACACCTGGAGTACCTTAAATAAACCTATAGTCTGATACTGGCCTCTAGCAGAGCTGCCATGTGTGTGCCATAAGAACTGCTGACTGACAGGAGAGATGCAAACTGCATCTATTCATCTCACTGTGACTTTATCCCAGCAGGGCCCATATATCAGCAGGAACCGGTCAGACTCCCAGAAGATTGCTATAACATGCAGGTACTCTGTCAGGACTTCTAAACTTCTATGCAATATCTTCATACAAACCACTTCTTAAAGAAAGTTAGATATTGAGGGAGGCAGTGTCCCTAGAGACAAGAAGTACTGAATTTCTGGGTAACTGTCCATCACACTTCTTATGGACACAGTGACTAATGGAAGCTTTCCCTGTTGCAGATACATCTGATTACACTTCACCATTCCTTTTGGTCATGTTTGTCAAGACAGTCCACATAAATATTATTTTTGTCTATAGCAGTTATTATTTCTTTAAAATTCAAAGCAAAATCCCACAAGACCTTCATTCTAAAGCAGGTATCCACCATGAAGCCAGCAACTGCATTCCTACACTGCACAGAGTCGCTGCGCTAGAGCAGGCTGTGCACAGGAGAGGAACGTGGCTGGCGTTTCTGTCTCCCAGCCAGCTTAGACTCCTGGCAGTAAAACCACGAACACACAGCAAGAGTTCAAGCTCCTAGCACTTTGAGAAGTTTGACTTGCTATGCTAATGCAAAAATGGTAGGAGGAGGAAAAAGATTGAATTTTCAAGTGGAACCACAGCACAGTCAAAACGAAATGAAAGAAACAGAACACCACAACCAAACCAACAGAAAAAGAAACAAAAAACTCAAGCTGAATACACAGATGATTCCTCAGTTTGCATCAATTTTTGAGACAAGAAAGTACGAGTTTATTTAAGACAATGAGATTTATTAAGAAGATTTCAAGCTGCTGAACTGTTTTGCTTTGTTGTTGGCACAAATGTTAAGCAGGAAACTACAAACGCTTGAAAATAAAAATCAACACTCTTTTTACCTTTGAGAAATATCCAACTAAATGGCAGCCTTTCTCGTCATTTTTTGTAAGGACATAGAAGAGGAATGGTTCAACATCATAGTACAAGGTTTTGTGGTCCAGGAAGAGCTTAGCTAACAAACAAAGATTTTGACAATAGATTTTGCTCACATTTCCATCAACCTAGAAAGCAAGACAGATGCAGTTATTTCCTATGCCACCAACAGGATGGGACAACACAATCTCTTGAATCAATCACAGCCTAGAAGGAACCATGAACAAGACGGTATTAGGGAAAAAAAAACATATCAAGGTCCAGAAGACAAATGACAAAGCTTCTTTTTAAACAAGAATTCTTCAGTGAGCACTAATTACTTTGCATTTTAAGTATCCTCCAAGGATCTGTATTTATTAAACAAAGTAACTTTACCTTTTAATTGTCTAAGACTTACCTCTCTCACTTCATTCCTGGAATGAAAATGAATGACTGGTAGACAAAAAAGTACCAATTAAACCTACATTAAACCCAGGTTTGTGAGAAGGCAGTGGTGTACAGCAATTAAGAAACAAAACCAAAACAATGCAGTGCATTGTGTTGAATCCCTAAGGCATAAGGGCGACGAATGAGTTGCCAACTACACATCAATCACAGCAATGTTTTAGATAAATTAGACAAGACAATTTTTATGCTGACTAAAACACCATTGAGCAAGAGAAGCAAATGTTCATGCTCAGCACTACCTAGTCTAGGTATGTTAGAGTGTAAGGAGTCACGCTGTGACTCCACCAGCCACAGAAAAACTGGACACATGCAGGTTTCCTGGCTCAATTCATTACCTCCTGAAAGGAAAGGCTCTGGCAAAGGCAATAGCATTTTTGAAACCATCTCCCAAACAGAAAGGCCTGCACTGATGTTCTGTGATGAAGTTACTGCTGTATTTCATTCAGGGACAGCCAAACACTATGCACACTGTTTGACAAAGATGTCATCTTCTATTCCAATTTGGTTTTGATAAGAATCCTAATTACAAATCTGAGGGTTGGGTAAACCCTAACCTTTTGGATATATTTAGTGATTTTGAGATGAATTCAGCAGTACAGCTGCATTATCTGGATTAAATAAACCACTTAATGGACAGCTACTGTTCCTAAAAGCATCAGGATAAACTCACATGCAGCAATCGAGTACCTATCAAATGCAGTACTCTTTCCTACCATTCACTCCATTTGTTCAGATGATTTTTCTTCCTTTTCACACTTATTAGCAAGTACACAAATTAAATGCAAACATTAACCAAGTAGAAATCACTGGGTAAGCCAGAAGCTTGAAACCCCAAACTGTGTATGCTATCCTTTTCAGTAAGTAGTCGTAGAGAAATGTAAGAAGTTCCCGGCAAACACAGTTTAGCCATCAGTTCTCAATGTGAGGAGAGAGCAAAAAGAAAGATACAGACTGGAACTTCAAAAGCCAGCATCGGACAAAAGGTTCTTGCATGCAGCACAGGGGTAAATTGTGCCCAAGTCTCCTCTCCAATCAAAGCCACGCTCTGGGCAGAGGTACATAAATCTTAAACACCAAACTCATTCCTAACGAGGTGCTCAAGAGTCCTGAAAGGACGGTAAGGAAGGGTATCAGAAGATGAGAAAGTTTTTACAGTTACCAGAGTAACACTCTACATTAACCTTTGAACCAAAAAACCCACTTTATTTCAGAAGCCTTAATCCAAGCGTCTCCTGAAGCACCTCAAAAAGAGAAAAGGAATAAAAGCAGTGGAAGAAGAGGTGGGACATTGCTTCAACGTGCACCTTGTTTTCTGTGTGGTTTTTGTGTCAATCCCCCTTTCTCTCAGTAGTATTTTACTCTATTATTTTAAGAGGTTTTTATTCATGTGTTTGCAGTAGCTATTGGTAATAAACCAGAGAGCAGGACTTGCCCATTGTGTGCTGTACAGCTCCCAAAACAGAGAAAACCTGATTTGGGTTGAGTAGGACAACTTTGTTTCTGGATAGGAAAGTGGTCAGTCTGTTTACAACCTGAGTCTTTTGCTGGCATATCTCCAATCTTTATAAGAACTGCCCAAATCAGGAAGGAAGCAATCTTGAGGCAGCCAGCTACTTGTCTTTAATAACACAAAACCAAACAAGTGAACCAAATATTAAGATATTGTTCTAATTTAAGAAAGGGCTTCAAGACTGCATCTACCATCGTTTGAACAGGTAATGGCAATGACCAGGCATGACAGACATCTATACAATGTGAAAACACATTCAATAGGATCTATGATACCTGCAACTAAAAAGAAGTTATCATCACATACGTCTAAATACTTTTCTTGATAAACAGCATCAAAGAAGCTTTTCTACTTTGGAAGCATCATGATGATTATTATTCTCCCTGCACTGAGGAGAACTCAAACAGTCAGAAGTGACTAGGTGCAAGAGGCTGAGAGGGGAAAGCCAACTCAGTCAAAGAGTCTTCATCACAGTCTCCATCTCACAGACTTGTATGCACGCCATACAAGTGTCTCAAGAGGTTTGGTAACGCATGAAGCACGAATGAAGAAAGAAAGAATTGTGACTGAATAGGATGGAGCAGAACATGGAAGATGCCCTTGGTTTTGCAGAACAAGAAGAATCTCCAAGCAAGTGAGTACATTAAAAGCTTTCACTAGTTCTACAGCTGGTCTGTAGAACCAAACTGGTTACTTGGCAAAATGTCGATTTTGGTACCTACCTCAAATACTGACAGGTCATTTCTCCTGTAGATTTCATTGGCTGGAGGATGAAACCAGCCACACTTCTTTGAGTGCCTTAACAAAATGTTTTTACTTTTCATGTATTTAAGACAGAATTCACACAGGTAAAGCTTTGGTAATCTGTATGGAAATTAGAAAGATATTTTATACAAAAATGCATTAAATTCTGTAAACAAAAAAGCTACCTCCTCCCCATTTAAATATTATGTACCACAGGTAAAGGATGATTAAGTTTAAATAGATAAATAAATGAAATCGCATTAGAGTGAACAATTAAACATATGCATCACCCATTAGAAGAGGAAGATAAGAGAAGATCAGACTCAACAAATCCCAGCGAACCTAATCCTGTTAAAGGTTGTGGCCTAGCCTCCATCAGACCCTAGTGACTCCCCCATTCCCACATTCTTCCTAAGCATTTGCTATGGCCTCTGTCAATGTAGGCACACTAGATTTACACTGCAAATTCCACTCTCCTTCCAATAAAGACAAAGGAGGCACAAAGCAGAACCCAGGGAACGTCTTCTCTTTAATCGTCCTTGTTGTGTATGTGGGGAAGGCTAGGAGATGTTTTTTCTTTCCACAAAAAAATCTGCAGAGGGATTGTCCCCCTTACCTCCACCTAAACTGTCCCTTCACTTGAACGCAGAAGCCCATCCCAACAGTTTGCCTATGAGCAAAAGGCCTCCCTTCCACACATCATGGCACAGGCCCCACAGATGACTGCACTCCTCTAGGAAGGATTCTGTTCAGACTACATGCAGGTAACCCATATGCCCTGTGTAAGATAATGTAGGCCACCAAAAGTTCTATGCACCAAAAACCACTCTGTTCAGAGCATCTTATGGCTTACCTTCACCTTTACATTACTGATGCAGGGGAAGACTGCTGCAGAAATTAGTCTACAAAGTTTTAGAGCACAGAACAACCTTTATCTGCTCTGAAGCTACCAGCATACCCTGAGATAATGCTGGGATCACAACCACGCTTTACACTGTTCCAGTATTCCAAGAAAGTTTATCAGCCACACAAAAAAGTAGCTGGAACTATTTGTTCCATGATGTAATCCCACTGCACCAGAGCCAAGAACCACACCGTCTCCTACAACAGCCATCCACTGTTGCCTCATACCAGCAATTATCCATCGTTATGCCTCTATCTGGGATTAATTTACTTGGTGGAACTCGTAAACTCGTAACTCTCTTTAACATTATGATACAAATTCAGGGAATAAAAAAGTACATGAGATAAAATAGTAGCACTATAAAAGCAGTGGTAATAAGAGAAAACAGAAATGCTCTCTATGCGTCTTACCAGCCCTTGATTTTTGTACTTCCAATTCATGATATATCCCCCATTCCCACCATCCAAAGACGGGGATATCCAGGGTCGAGACGGATGGAGAGAAAAGGCAGTTTACAACAATGCTGCACAAAGGCATTTTGCAACTGACCACTGAACTTGTTTGCTTGCTAAGCGTACAGTTCTGAAATCTCTGTTTGTGCCACTGATCCAACAGATTCAAAACCCACTTATTTCCAGCACATGCAAAGATCAGCAGAGACCTGCAGAGCACGCACACCAGTGCACGCTCTCTGCCTGATGCCAAGGTGTGCCTTGGCAAAGGCAGCCAGAACAAGACGCTGTGCCAGAACCTGCTTGGCTGGCTTTATTTATCTAGCATGTTCAGACTCCTCCCTGGTCCCTGGAGAAAGGAGGTTAACAAAGTCTGAATGACAAATAACATTAATTGCTCTAAAGGGCCAGAAGTTGGACATGTCTGGCTGCAGCCATTTAGGGGGAAAAAAACAAACAAAAAATCCAAACAAACAAATCCCCAAAGAAACCCACGCCAATATCCACTGCAAGGTTATGTTTATGCAGGACTAGGAAAATCAGTCTTTCTAATGCATCTTTTATTAGAACTAGGGAAAGAAAAGCAAGATAAACCCTCATTCTCACCTATAATTACAAAAGCATATTTACTTTCAGAAGAAGTTGTGAATAATAAACAATTACAAAAGAGCAATAAAATAAATTACAATCAGCACATTAGTTAATGTTCCAACACCATGTGACAATGCTGACAGCTTGCTACCTTGCATATTCCTGTGGGTAAGGTGAAGAGTACCAGGTCTGGATCTCGTACTTTCCAAATTCAATTACTGCAGGGTATCGCCCACTTGTTTCACCGGTGTTTTTACATCCGATTTTCTGCCAGGTGTAATACAAGAAAAATTTTAGTTACAGAAAGAGTAAAAGGACAGTTAGCTTTATATCACCAACTTCACTCAGCGAAGGTGTGAGAAACCTGCAGCATTCACATCAGTTGCTTAAGTTCTTCCAGCCTGGACAGAGAGAGGATGGAGTTTGCCAACAGCCAAACATAATAGTGAACACTGAAGTTAAGCAAGCAGTGCTTACAAACGCATACAGACAGATGGTGCATGGCCCAAAATGGGCACAACAGCCTCAGCTCTCCCTTCCCGCAGCATCGAGTGCGAGGTGGGAACCCTCTCCACAAGCAAATGGAATTACAAACTAATAATGAAAATGAATCTTTAAACTTGGTTTGAGTTTGTTAACACAGTCTGAATTACAACTATAAGAACATTACTGCATTGACCCAGAGCAGGTAGTATCAATTCTTTACAATGAACTAGAATCAAATTAAGTGACTTCCATCACTGAAAAAGTAAAAGACAAACTCACTTGCAGTGTAATTTTATAAAAAGCAGCAGCTAAAACATTACTTGCACCTCCCCCCTGACCGAGGGTCTCAGAAACTGGTTGCTCATTTCATAGGCATAGAGAAGTAAAAGTCTGGTTTGCTAGAGGAAGATTCCACTGTTGTGTCCAGCCTCCTCAGGTAAAAACAAAAACAACCAAAAACCCAATAAAACACCAATCAAACCCCAGCTCAGTCTCCACAAGCTTCTGATTACCACTCCATACCTTAAATACGGGCATTAACACCAGCTGGCATAAACAGTTACAGTCAAGATTCAGCTCAAATATTTTCACTGCTAGAACAAGTCTGAAGTATTTAAACCCAAAGTGTGTTAAATCATTGTGCAAAATGAAGTTCTGAACTCACTGAATCCAGTTTCCTACCAAACGGTGTTTTCTGGGACAGGCTTAACTTTTCCCAGTGGCTGGTTTATCTGTGGAGGAAACTCATGAGGCACATTCTTAGCAACCAGCATCACCTCCGTTCTGACCACGATGCCAGCTATGCTTGACAGGGGCAGTCCTGTGCCCAAAATGTACAAGTGTATCTTCCAAAACCTATCCCCGGTGTCACTTACTGACCCATTCCAGTGTGATTCCTTGCCCTTTATCTAGGAGAATGTAGCTCTATATGCAGCGTCTCCCCAGTTAAACTCACAGCAAGCAAGATACGTTAGAGCAAAAGAAATATATTACAAATTAACAGATATGTGGAAATGAACCGGGCTTTTATTAACAGAAATAATCACATTTTATGATTCTTACCTCCAGGGAAAGTTCTCGAGCCTGCTTAAACACTTCCAAATCCTCCTGTGTAACGGTATCCTTGCTTCCCACCAGATACACATCCGTATTTTCTTGTTTGATGCTTAGTTTGATTTCAGTATCTGTTATTTAAAACCAGCAAAAAGTTCATTCACAGACATGAAGGTTACATGTGCCTTACCAAAATGATACTCCTAAGCAGGATCAGAGCAACTATGGCTGTTAGGACTCCCCATTTTAACTACATTTGGGATTACCAAGTAACATAAATGAAACATTCCCTCCCACCCTTTCTCATTTTCTCATTTGCTGTTGCGCGACCTATTTTTAGTACTTGCTTGTCTGTCTGTAGCCTTTACAGTCCGCTCCTACTGAATCAGTTTTAAGCCTTGTGAAATGAAATATATCCGATCACTAGAACTATGCCACTCAAACTCCAGTACACTCTACAAGGTTAAAGTAAGAGAAAAATCATTGCCCTTAAACGTTGGAGACCAACACTAAGCTAAGTCTACATTCAAACGCTGTATTTTTTCTTAAATAAAAGTAATTACAAGGAAGGTGTTTCACAGCAGTACAGATCAAGTGTTGTGGAGACTGTAGCAGGATGGAATTGTTCATGAAAAAGCAGTGGAGCAGAGGGAAATGAACTGAGATGTCCACCATGATGAGCACTGACGGCACACAATCACAATGAGAGCGCTACGGCCAGGGAAGGGGCAGGGGAAGGATGAGGAAGTAGCATGAAGAGTGGCTACTCATGCGGTACTACACAGCCATAAGCGACGTTATGAAGGCATTTGGGGCTCCTAGTGTCACTACGGATGCAAAAACATAATAAAAAGGTGGTGTGGTATTAGTCAGAAACAACGTTTTGGAGATTTAGTCAGCATTAGACGAAAGGTCAAAGTTTTGTTTCTTTCGTATGAAAGTTAAGAAGAACAAGAGAAATAACTAGGACCTATGTGACAATATAAGAGTTCTGGTTTCGGATGGGACGCAGGTTTGGTTGGCGCTTTGACCTTTGCTTACCATCATCCTGATCACGTTTAATCCTTCCGTCTGTCAAGCTCCCCTTCCCTGGTGAGGGGGTCCCCATCTGAGGGGTCACTTTATACTTTAATCTGCCTAGAATTCTGTGCTTTTTAAGGAAGGTTGTTCTCTTGAGGTGAGCAATTGCTTTAAAAGCATGTCCTCTAGACACACCCCATCCAGAGGCACGGGCATGAGCAATAAACCTGCCCCTGACCTCTTTCTTCCCACAGAAATGGTTATTAGATTTTGATGCAGAAGAGAATTCTGCTTTACGACACAAGCGCTTGGGCGGCGTATAGTTTGGGTGTCCCTTTTCTCGCGACTGTCCCTGAGCAGTATAGCTATGAGAGAGTCCATCAAAGATCCCCTTCAGCTGACTGTTATCAGGAAGGCTACTAAAGGGGGGGATGCTCGACCGACTGAAAGAGCTTTGGGGGGAGCTAGAAGAAACTGAAGTGCTGGACTTTTGTGAACTAGGGCTCTGACCAGAGATGGGGGTTGGGGATAAAAGTGAAGAAGGTGGAGGTTTTAACTTTTGTGTGGTACCTGTAGCCAACACAAGAGAAGTGCATGACTGTTTCTGAGAGACCTTTTTCCTTGGACGATAGTGCTTTGAAAAGTCTATTATTTCACCTCGTGATCTGCGACCATCAGGTGATGGTGTAAAGAACTTAGTAAGGCCATCAATGAGCCCTTTGGTTTTCTTGTTAACTTTAAGTGTAGAGGCAGATATGTAGGTGGAGGTGGTGGTGATTTTGGTGGTGGCACCAGGCCGAGTGGGGTCTGTAACAGGCAATCTGCTGCTTGAATCCTTCACAGATGCAGCATGACCAGATGAAGGTGTGGTACAGACTTTAGTCTTTTGACCCCTACCAGGTGACCCCCTTCCTGTGAATGCATTCACGGATCCTTCATCGCTGGTTACAGACCTATGCAAAAGTTTGGAAACAAAAACCAGCATTAACAATCCGCCAAGCAGCACTACTGTTTATACAAGTCACTTACGCCATCGTACTTCATCTTTAAAGCAATTTAAAGACATAAACTTTGGAAATACATTTCACACTAAGACATAACATCAGTTTTTTTATTCCTTTTCCTTTTTCTCCTTTTGTCTGCGTCCCCCACTGCCTGCCCCATTTTCTGAGTCCACAGTACACATAAATGGAAGCAACTGGAATAGCAGGATCTCCCAAGTATGCAGTCTCCCCACCTACTTGGAAAAACTGTGCTGCTTTGGAGAAAAACACCAATGCACTATGCCTGAGTACAAGAACTGCCCCACCACCACTGCATTTACTTGCACACACAGAGGAGATGCACACGTTCAGGGTTAATAAAATACTGCATAGTAAAACCCTTAACTTCAGGCTACATTTGCTTAAACGGTAGAGAAAGGCTATTAGACTTTTAAAGAAATACAGTCAGTGTTCAAGAAAGCGTTCCTTTTCCCCACACTCACTGGATTACGTATGCCAACACCAGTAACAGAAATCACTTCTGAAGTAGTTTTCTAAGGTAGTTCAGGAAAGGTGTTACAACAGACCCAAAGAAACAAGCTCTCTTTTCTTTATTAATTGTATCAATTGCAAAAATAACAACAGCAAAGGAAAGGAAAAAGCCAAACTGAGCCCCAGCAGTGTTTGGACAGAAGCTGTAACCAACTGGGCCTAACGCAGGTGGTGTCAAGGAGGCAGAGTGGTGAATGTGATGGAAATGCAGGAAGAAAAAGGGCACGCTGAAAGCCAGCGTTTGTGACAGCAGAAGGACAGGTCGCTGAGGGCCAGGGAGAGGAACAACTGAAGGCTATGCTGAAGTGCAGTATATTGCAATCATATAGAAAGAGAATGTTAAAAGATATTTGCAGTACAAGAAACAGGTATCAGGAGGCACAACCGAACTGCAGATCCTACACAGCTATGTAATTGCACCAAATGCTTTCATTCCCTTTTCCATCCTGCTCTTTGAAGTTCACTTATTTACTTTGCAGCAGAAAGTTTTCTTACACAGATTTTTGCCTTCCTAATTGAAATGCTGAAGTAATTAATTCCAACAGGTCGCTTCTAATTAGAGACCGAACAGCCTGCGGCTACCATCTGGTTTACTGAACTCGAGGGCCTGCCAGTTTAAGAACTCGGCCCTTTTCCACTCACACATCCTTAAATTTGGTGAGCTCCTCAGAGGCAGCAAAACCACAGACTTCTAAGTCTTCTGAACCCTTTGGTGCCGTACGCTGACGTCCATCACAAGGCCCGTTCCCACTGCCAGATGTGGTAATTGCCACCAGCGCCAGAGGCCAACACACACCTGGGTTCAGTTAATCCTACATAGCCATTTCCCTGCGAAGGGCTTCCTACAGATGGGCAACAGGCAAAAAAATGATTCCAGCACTACTGGACAGATGTTCTTTGTACAACATAAAGAGAAGGAAGTGGCATTAGCCAACCTGCCTGCATTTCTGTGTCTACATACTGTTCTGTACAATACTGTCACCTCCTGTGCCCCACTAACACTTGTAAATAGGAATCGACGAGAAACAGTCCCTTGCCCCAGCTCCTCATTATTTTTCCAAAACAAGATTACTTTGGTTTATATATATTAGACATAGAAGCAACAGAAATGTGCCCACAGTGTTGCGAATACTATATACACAGCCCCCCAATTACTACTCTGACATGTTTGCGTGGTACAAAGAGAAGAAAATCTTCACAAAGCTATTCATTCTAATTTCCCAAGTCTAAAAGAACTCCTGTGTCCTTTGGCATGACAGTTATTTTAAAAGACGTAGCTCAGAATCCCATTAGCAAAACCTAACGGTAAAACCCTCATCACTTTCCCAGTCTTCCTGTTACACGTGTGAGGAGGGAGGAGAAGCAGAATTACTGTGTTAGACAGACACGGGTGCCCCAACCAGGGACGTGTTCTCAGATAAACAGGATGGCAGTACTGTATCAGAACTCCAACTGAAGGGTTAAGGCTTTCAAAGGGGTAAAACCAGAGGCGGAGCTACAGATACAGGGAGTATTTTCATTCTGCACACACAACAATAGGAACTGCAGTTAGAACAAACATCGTCTGGCTATCTCAATGACCTTCGAATTCCTAAGTTACTCTATCAGGAGGAGAATGGAGAAGTAATAGAACGCCTTACTCGCTCTTCCTTTAACAGTATGCTCTCATGAGCCTCCAACCACATCTTTTATTTTCACATAGCAACACATTCCATTCTTGTCCTGCACTACCTTCCTAGAGCAGCACAAGCTGAACTGTGTGGCAAGGACCAAAAGGGCAAGATGAGGGATTTTGGCAGAGGGAGAGAGGAAAGAGAGAATACAGCAAGCTGCAGAGCACTAAGTTCATCAACTTGTCCAGTGCGCTGTACTCTAGGACTGTATGTTTTTCCCCTTCTATTTTCCTGTTAGCTCCACTGGCTCGAGAAATCATTATTCTGTAAAATGCTAAGCTCTGCAGCAGCTCCCATGCAGCTCTGAGGAATGTCAGACAGGCGTTTAGGCTGTAGAGAAAAATAGTCAGCGAGTAGCCACTTGACAGAGCGAGCAGTAGATAGAGCCAGAAAGCTTTTCAGCTGCTGAGCTGACATGGCCACACAGTCAAATAGGAGAAGAAAGGCGTATGTGTAGGAACGTGTGATGGAGGGAAACATGCTACTGAGTTAATAGAGAACCTGTTCCTGTTTAACAGTCAGCGTGATGTCAACTCAGCATTTGAACGATACTTAAACAACTCTACAACCAAGCCTGAAGATGTCCAACTACAATGTTCCAAGGAATGACAGATGGCAAAAGAATTACAGCACTCTCTTGTCTTGGATAAACACATTCCTGAGAAGCAAGAGGAACTGCAACCTCCTTCCCTAGAAACCAGTGGCAGCTTAACAACAGAATTTTTTCTAGAGTACCCCTGAAACCAGAACTTCTGCAGTGACTGCATAGTGTGCTTTTTGGAGTGGGTTTTGTGAGCTAATATTAACTAATACAGTCACTTGTATATAGCTTTTGAACAAGTATTTAAGCAGAACCATCTCCTTTAGTCCGATTTAAGTAACTCACTATTGCCCACTTAGTACAGATTCTGCATGTACTTCAATCATTTGAAGTTACACCCCAAAGACAGCTGTGGCACACATTGCCATACAGACTTCTACTTGCATCTGCTACAGGTACGAGTTTTGTTAAAAAATCATGGGATCTAGAAAAGTGATAGGAAGTTTTTTCATCGCCTTCTGACACAAAACAAAAAGTACCTGCTATAATTAAGAAGTGATTGGCTACTGGACTGAAAGGCATCTAATAGAGTACTTGTCACCTCCTTCCCTGCCTAGAAATACATTTAAGAACCGTGGTTGAGCCTGCACCAACTCCTATCTGACTGCTTTCTCAGAACCATTAAAACAATCAAAGTGAACCTACAACATTCGTTGCTTTAGTTTGTTTTTCGGTCGTCCAATAGGTTTTGCATATCGTCGCCTGATTTGGGCAGCTTTCTCATGAAGTAGCTTTCTCCCTTTCTTCTTTGGTCTACAGACCTGGCAGATCCACATCCCTGCATAAAGGAAAGAGTTTCGTTGCACACAGTTTAATTAACCTGTACGGCAGGTGAATACCAACATACACACCGAGCATAAAAGGCTAACAAATTCTCTTATGAAGAACACACAGGGAAGGGGACAAGGACAGATAAAAGTGATCCATTCCTACCATCCTCTGAGAGTTTTGAGAGCAAAATGCTATGGAAAGGGAGGCGGGGGAAAATGGTAACAAGGAAAGGCTGTGAGCAAACGGCTTCTTAGAAGAACTTCTGTTCTAGCCTGTCCCTCTTTACAATATCTTTCTTCAGACACAATTAGGATCAGGTGATAAAAATCACATGTGTGTTACAAAACAATCTAGGCCAGAGCACACTAAAGAAAATGCCGGATCACACTGAGGTATGCTTGTTTTAATAAATAACAACTTGAATCTGGCATCCTGTTCATGTTAGATATCCATGTCTGAACAGTTATTGGAGATAAAGCTGGGTATTTGGGGGAGAGGGGAGGAAAGAAGTATTCAATGTGATTTTAAATTAAATATGGAAAGCCATAAGCATATGAGAGCAGGAGGGAGAGGCGCTAGCTATGTATCAGAAATCCAGAGATTAGAGAACCTGAAGACACAGGTATTTTGTTTGTTTGTCTGCTTTTTTAATTACTCTTACAAAGACAGGAAGAGGTAGGTTCTTTCACCTGCTCTAAGGTCATGACCATAGACCTTTACAATGACCAACTGACCATAGACCTTTACAATTTTCCAGAGAAAAAACATCTCAAGTAAAGAAAAGTTTTGTCTCAGACATGACTGACACCGTGCTGTTTACCAACACAGAAATAATCAGCATGCGCAAGAGCCTGTGGTCACTAAGCATGAGAAAGGACTGTGAATGAAAGCATTTTCACAGAAAGGATTTTTATTATCACCTTTTGGCATTCGGGAAAGCGGTGGGTCACAGCACTCCATGTGGAAACCCTCTGTCCACAGGAGTCGCAAAAAAGCATGTTATCCTGAAAGGCAGGGGTAGGGGGTGGAAAAGGAAAAGAGATTTAATTCAGCATTGCCTCAAGTTATACAGCAGTGATTTGTACTTGTGCTAATACAGAGCTACATGAAACAAAGTGAAGTCAGATCCAGTCCCACTTACTGCATTTTTGCCTTGATCCTACACGCACTGCACGTTCTTGCACTCAATACACTGCCATCTTAAGGCCTTCACATTCGATGTTAGCTCCGGGCAGAATTTCAAAACACGATGGATGTCCTAAAAAAAAGCCCCAAAATATTTAAAGCTAGAGATTTAAGATTGGCAAGATTAAGTCTCAATTCAAACAGGATGCAGCCAGCCCCACCACAGCCCTGCAAGCATCAGCTCTTTTCAGAACCTAGCAACCCACTATTGAACACTACTGCTAACACAGAGGTACAGAGTAACTGCTACAAATCATGGCTAAATGGTTGTTTTGAACTTTGCCTTAATTAATAACTGAGAAGTACAGACATAAGAACTGTCCATTCTCACTGGCTGGTAACCACACATAGACCAGGTGTAACAGGGTTAATTTATTTCTCTGTTACCTACCTACACAACTACTTCTCATTCCAGGAATTCCACAGCTGAATACATTCCTTAATATTCTAAAGTGTTGATTTTACCATCAGAGAATAGATGCAATTAAAACAAAATCCATTGATATTGAATAGGAAGATTCTGCCTGCACTCAAAGTTCCCAAGCCACAACTCACTGGAGGACTGGAAAAGTGCAAACGGGAATCGCGATGATGCATTTGCCATGTGCTTTTCCTGGTTTTCCTAAGTTGGACTAGCAGGAAGAACACAAGCGTCAGACTTTTCTTCTTTAATAGGTGATACTACTTACACTCTTCATTCTGGACACAGACTGACATAGTGCAAATATAACGTTAACAAGTAGAGGGTAATGTCTACTGGACATAAATGGGGCAAATCAGCACGGTTTCACCTTTTGAAAAGGACTCTGCTTAACTTATTCCATAGCTTAACAGGTTCCTGTAGTCACTTGGAATGGAGTTGCTGTGACCTGCACTGATTTTGCAGCCACTTTCTTTCAATGTGAAAGAGCTGAAGAGGGAAAGAACATTTGTGGCTTCCAAATAACAGAGGATGTCAGTTTAACTGATCTAAAACAGAAATGCCAGACCATACTATTTTTCCGTATCCAGAAGCTGACATATCTGCCAAGACGTTTTCAAACTTGAAACAGTCTCTGGTTTGACGTGTCTCAGACAGCAGTTTCTGCTGGTTCAACTACTTGACTCCCTTTTACACCTCAGCAGCATTAATATTTTGATGTGGCACATGAGTTTAACTGATTACTGGAGATTCGGATTCTGAAAGCTTTGCCATTTCCACCAGGAATATTAAACAAGTTTGCTTTAAAATAAAGCCATCAAAAATTAAACAGTAACTATTTATCCTTTTCCCTCCAATGACAACAGGTTAAGATTAGTGGACACACTGATGTGACAGAAAGAGGTGAGATTCAGGAAGTGAAAACAGAACATCCCATTCCTTTGTGACTAACCTCCTTCAATCTGCCCACTTCTGCTTCTTCATTGCAAATCTGGGCTTTGTTTATCTTTCAAGGCTTTGCCAAGACAACTATTCTTTTAAAGAGCAAGCATTCTACAGTGACAATTACATACTAAATTGGATATGCAGTGTCTCTAGTTATTTCTAACTGTGATACAGATGCTGGTAACTAATACATAAGACAATCCACAAAAATCCCTTGTGTTCAATAAACACTTTGGGCAGAAAGGTCTATTATTTAGGGTGATTTTAGCTATGAGCAGAAAGGATTTATGCCCTATCTCAGGTATGTAGTAGGGTTTTTCCATCTGTCGGGTTCTAGCAACTTATTTATCCAACTGGCCAACCTCCTTCCACAGTCAATGATTGATACAACTCCCATACTCACTTATTCTTAAAGCGCAGCCTAAGTCTCCTTTCTAAAGTGATCCCTGCATAAGCCTTTCCAAACACTTTCTGTCCATACTCCTCTTACCTTACTTCCAATGTCTATGTTGTCCTGCTCTCCAGCCTCCCCTACCCATCCTGAATCGGAAACCTTCTTCCTTTCACAGCCCAACACACCATTTGGGTGGAAGGACAGTACCCACAAGTATTTGACTTTCAGCTATTTTTCCCTCTTTTAAAAACATTTATTACCATCACCCAATAACTCAACCTTCCTGCCGCCACCCCCCCCCTTCCTACAACTCCATATAAAACGTGTCAGCAGTAGCCCTTCAATTGCTTCTGTACCTCTTGGATGGGAGAATGGAAGCAGAGTTCAATTCCAGTGCTCAAGTCCTAACAATTTTTCAAACTCAAACAAGGCGGGGGGGGGCGGGGAAGCAAAGTTTGGTTTTGTGATAGGATGTTTTCTTGTATTGGACATCTCTCCCCTGACTCCTTTGGAAAATGCCCTGTGCAAAATGACAGAGCTGTGCATTCCATGTCCTCTGCCCAAATTCCCAAATTTGTTCCCCTCCCAAACACCACATAACGAGAGTAACAGCACTGAAATGTTCAGTTCTGCAAATGGCTTGCTTTCAGAGTGCAGAAGCATTGCTTGAAGACACCCAAGCAACTGACACAAGACCCTGAAGGAGAGCCAGTAGTGGGCACTGCAATTTAATCTCTGACCAACTGCGCAATTCCCTTGCTGTGGGCCACACACCATTTGTTTTCCGTTTGTTAAGACAGCAAGACCAGCTTTGAGACATGCTGCAGTGACCAAAACGACAAATCCAATCACAACAAATAGCTTGGCTGAAGTTTCATTATTTATAGATTGCACTGAGATTGGGGTTTGTTTTAGTTCAGCATCAGTAGCTAAAGTTTAACCACCCAGCAATCTGATTGGCAGTCTCTAAATTTCATTCTTTATATCTAATACATCAGAGGAACTAATTAAAGATAATTTAGTCTTAATGAGGCAGAGAGTATGTATCAGTGTTAATTCAAATGGAAGGTGATCCATGAAAGTCAAGACTTGCAGTTCTAAAGCATCTCAGACCTATCAGAGGATTATTACCCAGCAGAAGAGCGGCTGATAGCTCAGCTCACCTGATTAATGTAAACTCCACATACCAGAGCCTCACCAAGCACAAATCCTATTACATTGCCAAATATCAGAATATGGATTTCAAAATACAAGAAACCTGCAAAGCATTAAGGAAAACAGTTTAAAATCTATGGGATTTGGTGGGGTGAAAATGCCACTTCCTTACTTTGCTGTTTAATCATCAACTTAAATACACTAAAAACGTACACTGGCTAGAACGCGACGAGACTCACCAGGTGACAGATGCGGAAGCATACAATCAAAAGCATATCCCGGTTATGACACTGCAAAATGCTTTACCAAATGCACTTCCCAATGCAGCTATGAGCCTACATGGGCAGAAGTTTTTCTTACCAGCACAGCTAAACAAAAGCAGTCCACTCCCATGACAAACTACACCAACCAAATCACTCCTCTGCCACTAGAAAGCTCTTTTCCACAGGGGATTTTTCAGCACAGCTAAACTGATCAGAGGATTTGCACGTCCAGTTGTGCCAGAAAAAGCTTTATGGCATAGAGTTACTAAACAGGACAAGGGGGAATAGCTTTAAATTGGAAGGGTGAAGATCAGGATTAGACATTCGGAAGAAATTCTTCACACTGAGGGTGGGGAAGCCCTTGACAAGGTTATCCAGAGAAGTTGTGACTGGCCCATCCCTGGAGGTGTTCAAAGCCCGACTGGATGGGGCGTGGAACACCCTAATCCAGGGGGAGCTGTCTCTGCCTGTGGCAGCGGATGGAACAGGATGGGTTTTAAGGTCCCTTCCAACCCAAACCATTCTATAATTTTAAGTTCCTAAGCCAAATGTCTCTAGGAATCGGGAATAACCAAGGCCAAGAATACGGTTGGTACCAGCCATGCACAAGCACTGCACAAAGCAACAGTGTACTCCAGTAGTGCTTTCAAAATTCACTGAGGAGCTCACTTGAAACCAAGTGCCCGCGTTCAGAACAGCCACAGGAGGCCTGCAGGAGCTGCTGCCCCACACAGGAACAAGGTATCTGTGATCAGCCCAGAGTGTCTGCCTGACAGCTCCACTGTTTCAAACCCCACAGAACAAAAGAATTTTTTAAAAAGTGACTTGGATACACAAAACATGCGACAGCAAAGAATCACAGCATCATTAAAGCTGGAAAAGACCTCTAAGCTCATCCTGTTCAACCAGCAGCCCAACACCACTGTGCCTACTAAACCATGTCCCCAGGTCCCACAGCCATCCGTTTTTTGAACCCCTCCAGGGATGGGGACTCCACCACTGCCCTAGGCAGCCTCTTCCAGTGCTCCATCACTCTTTCTGTACAGATATTTTTCCTAACATCCAACCTAAACTTCCCCCGATGCACCCCGAGGCCATTTCCCCTGCTGTACAATCTTTATTATTAGGATCATTCCTTAGCTTCCGAAACGTTGCTAATCAGTGCAAGCAAAATTCTTGATCATCATGTGCTACCACAATGCAAAACTGCACTTTCAGATCAAACACAGATACCCTAAACAGCCAAACTCATGCAGTTTGCAAGTATGCTTTCCCTATCGATTTGCTCAACAGATCCGTACTTTTGGCACAAAGATGACCTTGCACCTCTCGTTTGTAGTTATCCAGATGACACAGTTTTATTTAAAAAGTCTCTTCCAGCCGCCTTTGTTTCAGCTCTCAGTCTGTGCCCAAAGAGAAGATGGCATTCACAAGTTTAACATATTTTTAATACCTAAAAAACAGACTTAAACACAAACGTTCACAGTATTTGTAAATGCAGCCAACTTACCGCTGCTGCCGCAGTCCGCACAAGACAACAGCTCCTCTGGTTTTTTTTCCCGATTGGATTCTTTCGTTCCCAAACAAAAGCTACAGATCGGGATGGGATCGGCTCGTGGCTAGATAAAAATAAACAGACAAGAGTTAGCCAGGCACCTTTCTCAGCGGTCTCCTCTTTTACCTCTGTTGTATCACATGCTGATTACCAAGACAAAGATCCAGTTTACTGACACTGAAATAACACAGTTTATTATTTTAATCTATTTCATAAATATTAAACTGGCTCATCATAAGCAACTCTTGTGCACTGATGAATGTGAACACCTTCAAGACAAGCCTAGCATTAACAAAAATGAGAAAAACCTAGAACTTAGGATGCTTTTCTTGAGCTCACCACTTCAACTCATGAACACAACCACTTGTTCTTCAGATACAAAAGCATTCCAAGATTAAGATATGAACCAGTCTTTACTACTGATGAATATAGCTCCATTCCACAAGAATCATAGGATTGGTTTGGGTTGGGATGGACTCTAGAGCTCATCCAGTTCCAGCTGCCTGCCTTGGGCAGGGACACCTTCCCCTGGATCAGGTTGTTCCAAGCCCCATCCAACTTGGCCTTGAACACCTCCAGGGATGGGGCAGCCACAACTTCTCTGCACAACCTGGGCCAGTGCCTCCCCACCCTCACAGGAGAATATTTCTTCCTAATACTTCATCTAAATCTTCCCTCTTTCAGCTTAAAGCTAGTTACAAGCTAGTAAGGATCACTGAGTGGGGACAACACTACTACAAGAAAAACAGCAACTTTAAAGAAAACTCTCAAATTTAAGACATTATTTATTACTTTTCCATCCAACACACTCACATCTCCCTCTCAAACTACTATTCTAGGCTAAAACCACTGGGTTCAACAGATGAACAGTTATCTACTCCTGCTTGATGAGTCCCCTCAGCTACAATACACAACTGGAATGAGAAACCCATGCAAATCTTTCAGTATCTGGGAGGAACACACATAACTTCTCAGAGAAAAAATAAAGAATTGACAGAAATTTGCTTGCCAATCTTCCTGATCTGCTAGGTGACAAATTACCAGTGATAAAATACCCACAAACAGCTTCTGCAGTCGATTCTAAAGCTTTATTGAAGCTACTATCTGTGTCATTCAAAATATTAATTCATTGATGCCTACAGAGAAGTTTCTGCAATCAGATCTGTAACACCTAAAATTATGTGCAACCATTTCTTCACATGGAACACTCCAATAAATGAGTACCTGCCCAGGCTGGATTCTCATAGCGAGCATCACAACTCACAACTGAAACCAGTTTCTTCCACAAATCCATGGTTTCCAGCTAAGGCATGCCTTTAGTTTGATATAGCAAAGTAATTATTCATTTGTTTACCTTTCAGTTTTTTCACAGTCCCACTCTACACCACAACACCCCAAAGGCTGACACTCTCTCATCACCTGACCTACACAACTGTATTCCATCGCAGCTTTGGGAAGCAGGAAATGCCTGGCTTTAAGGGCATCATCATAAGGGAAGTATCACTTCCATGTTGATACGCCCTTATACCGCAACTCAACAGCATACAGAAATACTGAAACCAGCTTTAGAATCATCTTGAATCAAGCAGCAGATTCCATGGAATACTGGCAGCAGTGAGGCAAAGCTGTCTTGCCCAGCCACAAGGCCACTCACCCCTTTACCCCAGCCCAGCATCACTTCCATACAAACACAGGCATAGGACTCCTCCTCAAGCTCAGCCCTTGGAAGCTCCACTCATGACTCATCGCTTTGCAATCTGACTATTGGAATATTGACATGTTTGTGTACCGAAAGAATATACACAACAGACGATCAGAGGAGCCAGCTTTTCACAAGCACGGAGAGGTCTGCACTCTTCCATAAAGCACCATCAGGAACTGCACCACCACCTGCTTAGAACCAACAGGAACAAACAGCATCTGTAGTTCTTGGCCTTACCGACACCTCTGTTTCAGATTATATGGAGATAAAGTATTCAATTGCTACCTGGACAGAAATAACTGTCTAAGTTATAAAACTGGCAGATTTCCAAATTAGTCAGACTTCACAAAATTTTAAAAGATGTATTGATCCCATTTGTCGGTTTTGACAGGAGGGCACTGAATGAGACTGGTAATTCCGTGGGAGGGAAAGGGAATACCAACTACCTACAGGATTCTTCACCTGCAAATTAAAAACAAATCATAACCAAATAAAAGAAAATGAGTTATTGTTCTTGCCACTAAGATATCATCATTCAACAGATCTGTCCAATCTTTACACTGTTAAACAGACCTGTGCTTGGAGCAAAATGGTATTAACCAAACAAATACATGAAGTGCACCAATAATGAGCAGCAGAACAATGGTCCGGAGCTGCCCAAACACAACAGTTCCCTTGCAGCACCTTGTGGACCCATCTGAACTGCTATTCAAGTGTAACACAGAGAATTTTAAATGAAGGAGTAATCTTTTAGGGGAATCCAGTAAAAAATCAGCTCTTGGCAACCGCAACATTCTCCTTCCCTTTGATATAACCGTGCTTCAGCTATTTCAGAAAGGCTCACTCTGATAAATAATGCACAGAGCATCACCCATCATTCATGTAACGAAACAAATCCAGGCACACAGTCTCATTTATCTTCCCAAGATCTTTTCCCTGCTCTAGGGACAGACCTGGCCATTCGCCAGCATTCATTTACTTCCCCAGCTCAACACACCCACCCACCCATCCTTTTTTTTTGTTGTTAACTGAAGGTAAAACAAAGGACAAAGGTTGTTGGCAGTTCAGGGCTACACGAATGATGTTCCTACACCAAACGCAGTGGGCAGCTTTCAAATCCTTCATCAATCCACACCCCAGTTTCCAAGCAGCCTTCTAGCTTCGGTATACATTGGGAAACCACTGACATCAACACCTGTGTCCTGGCTCTGATCTCTGAGCTACGGAAAACTAAGAACACACACTCTCTTGTCAGCACAGCAAACAAACCGCAGCACTGTATGGCTTTAGCTTGCCCAGTCACAGAAAACTCACCCTCCCACTGGCAGCACCACTGCTGCCTCACAACTGTCCTCGTTAGGAGGAAACAAGTGGGGCTCAGGCTGGATCTTAGTGGGGGCTTTTTTGCTTTCGCTTGTTATTTTGACTGAGTCAGAATACAATCCAAACACAAAAGTACTCCTACCTGTATCTCTTAATCACTAGTTTCACTTCTAAAATAGAGCTTGGGTGTCATCATCCTCTGGAAGACTGATGAGTCAACCTGCAAGGATAATCCCATTCCATCTCTTGTAGGAACTAGTCTGGCCAGTTAGTCAACATGGCAATATTTTATAGCAGGTGAGCCATCAATAGTTTTCTTGTTATTCAACCACACCATCTAATATTTAAGAAATGCATTAATAGATGTGCAACAAAACCTACGAGCAAAGTCCCTGCTCTGTCACTGGAGATAGCTCCTAAGGACACTAATCCAGGAACTGACAATTATTTCTTCAACAGGGCTAATACACCAGAAGAATGTTACATTCTTTTAATTCTGGAAACAAAGTAAATTACAGCTTTCAAGCTTTTGGTTTTCTAGGTCACTGGGAACTGAACATCCAAATGTAAAGGCTGACCCAAACAGCCATGTCCAACTGCAGCAGGGGCAGATTTACAGCATATTCATACACCGTGCCAACATGTGGTTATGTTCAGAAACTGGAGTATCACAAAAAGGAGCCAGACAATAGGATTTGATTTGGTTTTATTTTAAATACATTATACATCATACAGCAATATGAGACCATGAACTCAGTACCTGTAAATGGACTGGTTTTTATGTTACTTTCCAATTAAAAACTGAACAACACTTGTTTATGTGTCATACATCCCACTGCCATAGTCAATTGGTCCTTTAAAACATCACACACCCAACCACCACAGCCTGCTAGTCTTCTAAGCAGTGTTAAAACCATGTACTATGTAGCAAGGTACCTCTACTGCCATCAGTAATTCTGGCTTAGAAACCCTCAGGATGCAGCCCCCGAGATCACCTGCCCAAATTTACATTCTTATGCTTCCAGTGTACCAACAAGCTCACTTTTCTTCATTCCCTCCTGGAAGCAGACTGCTGACTCCCATGGACCACAGCAGAACCACTGCTGCAGCTCGTCACACCTAAAGCTGCATTACTCCTCACACAGCAATCATTAGTTGAAGTATAAGCTCATCTTCAGGTGATGCCTTTGCTTTTTAGGTACCTTGAATACTGCTTTTTCCAAAGAAATAAGACTTTTCACACTTCACACCTCTTTCAAAACTCACCCCTTTAAATCCATCTGGATGTCTGTTGTGGTTTGATCTAAAGTAGCTGAAGGTAAAAGACTGATTCTAAGTCTCCTACAAATAACTTCATTGTTACTTACGTCAAGAGCCTCATACATTTCTCTTATTCCCAACACTCTGCAGTTAAGCCTTTAAAACAATGACCTATCATTGTCATCCTCATCACGACCTCCTCTTCTGCACCATCAACCACAACGTCATTCGGTTGTGTTTGATGACACAAAGTGAAAACCACACAGCGTCACCACCATTAGTCCTGTTGAGAGCCTCACCTTCAAGCATATCTCTAGGTATTCATTCAGGAGTGAACTTCATTACTAAAATATCCAACTTCTACAGTCCTGTTCCTCACTTGTTTCTTATTTCCACCTTTTCTTCATATGCTTAAGAGATTTCCCTACTTATTGGCGTGGAATCCATTGGCCTTTACCCCACGCACACACAGTTGTTTGAGCGGGATTGCATTTCACAATTCCAAACTCCACTGTTCCTGCAGTGCAGCCAGGATAAAGCAGGCAGCCCATGGGATCATGAGCAGGTTGGCAGGGGTGCATTCACAGGCCATGATCTCATGGGCATGTTGGGCTTTACATTCTTTGGGGAAAAGTATTGCTTTTCAGCAGATTAAATAAACCCCAGTACAAAAGCACATACTTCATTGCCATAATGTGATGTTCACTCAGATGTTTGTACATACGCATGTTTTTAGTCATAACTTATTACCAAAGACATCCTACATAAATGTCTATAATATGTTTGCAATGTGGCACAGGGTAATTATTAGTTGTCTTGACGCTAATTGCTCAGGGAAAATGTTTAATTGCATATTACATTGATCATATGCATATTTTAGTTTACTCTTTGGGGCGTTTGCTGTCAGCACTATCTAGATTTGAGCAGCTCCACCCTAAACACAGAGGCAGGGGGACAGGAGAGTGGGACAGCGTTTGAAACACTATTTGAAATGAAACAGGCAGAGCCCCGTTCTCCTTCATGATAAAGCAGCTGCATTTCCACAACATCAAGAACTATCTGCCCATTGCCTCACATACCTACAGAGAACAATACATCTGGACCACAACAAAATTATTAACGCTGCAAATTCAAGACAGCTAATTCTTTAGATTTCTCCTACTGATGTGATTGTGAAATGGAAGCGTTAAATAAGAGCTCTGGTTTGGGTTTGTTGTGCAATTTTCTCTAAAAACAAAGATTCAGTTTTAACACAAGCATTTAACTTGACATCCTTTCTGCTAGTACCATTGTTCCAGGTGTAGACAATAACAGCACTGTAAATACCACAGTGATTGCTCTCATTGAGGTGCCAGCAGCAGAAAACAAAGGTGACTCAACACCTGTATTCCTGTGGGCAACAAGGACAGAGGCCAGGCCACTGCGCTTTCTGTGGCCAAGTCATTGGGTTTTATTTGGTAAAACCACTGGTACTACCATACTACTCTACCAGGTGAGCTACAGGGCAACAAAGGTAACAAAAATCTAATTTTCAGTTAGTTAGTGCACATGTCATTCCTATTCTCCCTTCTGAAGGGGTAAAAAGCTGGACAAACAGCTGGTTAAGTGCTAATATTCTTTTTTTTTTTTTTTGGCCCCTAACAGGAACTGCACTTAATACTCTTGAGAGAAGAAAAGCAGTTTGTTTGACAGCCAAGACACTGAAATCACTCACAGGCACTTACCCTCCCAACCCATCGCTTAGGACGCAATGCCACTGAAAACCTGCCAGATCTGTAAAGCACCTACAAGCAGATTCAGATGAAACAAGTTGCTCTTAGAACTTGCTGCTTTCTATGAACAGGTAACATTCAGTATCGATACATTGTGAGGAAGTCACCCTGCCCAAACCAAAACATGTTATAATTAAACCCAAGATCACTGCAGTTTATTATCCAAATCCAGTACAATTATCTCCAGTAGAATAAAGCACTGTTAAACAGCCAAACCACGGACGCCCCAGCTTAGACCACCACCAGTACCTATCTCACACAAGATCATCTTTCCTTGGAAAGGTTTCCAGGCAGGCCTGCTAAATGAAGTTAAATGAAAGGCACTTAAAGGAGATGGACTTGTGTTTTGCCTTCAATGGTTACATTTAAGCCAGGTAAAATATAACATATTGCAGCAGCTTATATTCAATGTCTTCTGGAAACACAGTCAGGCACTCAGACCCCTGGCTTCAGTCAAACACCACCATCACTTCAGAGTCTGTGGTATCAAACAAACCCCATAAAATCCAAGAGGCTGTTCTCTGTCCCACCAATAATATGAATTTGCCATACTACTTGGTACAAGTCCTACCACCAGGACAAGAGGACAGGAGAAGGGTCACAACAATCTTTGCTCCACCAAGCATCTCAGTTTTCCTTTCATGTTCTCGCTGTTGCTGCTCTAGCACCAGCAGAGAAATACAACAGATCCTGACCCTGACCTCTGCACAGAAGCTTGCAATCCTAATCCCTACAAACTCTACTATAGGCTCCGTTACAGGCTGGGTTGAGGAATGTGTCTCCCTTAACCAGTGAGAAGTAGCAAGCAGCCAGTGGATCCCAAGGCACATGCAGTGCGACTGGCTATACTACTATTCCTCAACTGTTTAAATTAAAGCGTTATTCACACCTCTTGCCCTTCAGCTGCTGAGTCTCCAGTATTTAAAATGCTCACAGCTAAGCATCCACACTTATCACATGAGGAAGAATGACATCAACTCAGAGAAAAAACGAACCCCTACAGGTGGAGTTCTTGAACACCCAAGCTCATTCAAATTAGTCATTACACTTCAGGTGAGCACAGTGTCCCCCTCTGTTTCACCAAAAGCAAGCATTGGGAAACACCAATTAAGTGATGCACAGTAGAATTTTTAAGGAGTGTAAAAAAGGTTTTGAGAGCTCCTTGTCTGAACACAGATCCCTTCGATAACAGCCTGTAACAAATTCCACACAAGCCAGCCCATGGTAGGGGTCCTTGCTTGCTCTCTCTTTCTCTACTTTGAAATTACAACATAACCTGAAAGCCTTCACTTGGTTTGCAACTCATCTTGCAAACCAAGTCACCATCTCCAAGAACCAACATCTGCACCCTGGAATTTCTGAAACAGAATTTAACTTTACTGAACAGATTTCTTAAACAAACAACACCACAAGACCAACCAAACACCCACTACCCAACTAACCTTGTAGCACAAACTGTACTGAAAGCCTTTTCCAGACTTGAAACTCTGGTTGATACACTGACCCCGCTGGCATCAGAGAGCAGTGACACTGACGCCAATGCAGTCTGGATAGAATATCATTCCCCCTTGTTATAGTTCCTTGCAAAATTCTCTCAGAAGCAGCCATTTAAAGGGTGCTTGGCATTAAGCAAACAACTATAAACATTACTATTTGGGAAATAAGACACAGTCATAGTTCCCTTTAATGTTTGTTTTGAGCCCAAACAAGAGGTCTCGATTAAGAACATATTTCATGTTCCCAATGTAAGCAGGTCACATACAGAAGAGTTAACACAAAGTGCTCCAAAGTTACTTGATCTGACCAGAGCACCTTCTGCCACTGCCAAGTAACTAAAAGGTATGATCTGGTTATTCCACACAGACCAGAACGGTTTCACGATGGGCTAATTAATCACACACAGACCTTCTCAGACATGACATAATTTCACATAGGCTCAGTCATGGCTCCTGCCAAAGAAAACAACAACTTGCATGAAAAATAAATCCTCACTTGAAGAGAGATGACAGTGACAAAACACGACAAGAGGTAGAGGAAGGGGAAAGCATTAATATCACACAAAAGCCCTTGTATTATTTTATTACTCAAAACATAGCAAAGCTGAAAGTTTAAAAGCCAAAATACATAAAGCAAATGAACCCAGCAATTGAAAACTATTTTTCACTCTAATCTTCCTTGTTTTTTTAAATGACAGGTATTTCTTGAAATGATGTTTAACAGAACTTCAGAAACGCAAACCTACCCCATGCAACTTTTTCTGTAATGCACAACTGAGATCAGGAACCTTCTCCTAATGACAGCAGCTTTATTTGTCATTGGAGACAGACCTCATCGGGCTTGGGTCACGCTCAAATCAAACTTACATTGCAACTAAATGCTCTCAGACTTACATTTCCAGCCTGCCAATAAATTCATATGCGATTAATTCAAGTTATATATGGTCAAAATACAGACAAAGAAAGCCAAATTTAAAGAAAGCCAAAAGTAAGTGCACCTAGTCCCTTTTTAATCCCCATTGTAGGCCACCAGTAACACATTCAAAGCCCGAATGGCCTGGGCGCTCCAGCTGAGAGAATAATGACTACGATGGCAAGACAGAAGAGTTGATTTGAAGGAGGTGGAAATAAGGGCAGGAGAGGGCATATATCACACTGATACTTTAGAAGCATTAATTCCAACTCTTCCATGAGTTTACAGGAGCTGCCTCACCACCAAAGTCACAGCACAGACATGCACATATTGGACTCTGCTCCACGACACCCAAATGCCACAACGTAACTCTGAAACAGCCAGGTAGTATTGTACTTTACACACTAGTACATTAGTGTGTACATTAGTATGTACTTTTATACAGAGATCATTTCTTCCATTAAATAGGGGAAGAGGGGTGGATGAGTGCATTTTTCTATTTTTCCTGGCATTTTCCAGGCCATTTTTCCATTTCTTAGGACATCTGTAAAGGTGTTCTCTCTCTCTTCCTCTTACATTCAGTATCTCTGATGACACAGAGCAATCAGCACCCTTTTTGGTGCTGGCAGGGAGGCCCAAAGGCTGCATACAATGGCCATGCTCCAATGTGATATGGCACACATGCCAGTTTGTTCACCTGGGGAGCTGAGAGCAGGCAGAAAGGACAGGCACTTGTGCATCACAACAAATACTGCTTTCTTTATAAACAGAGAACTTAAAGCGCTACTGACACTCAGTATGGATGTCAGTGAGCTGAGACTGCAGAGGGCACACTGAGGAACAGTGCAATGCTTTCAGAAGAGGATCCTTCACGAAAGACAAGTCAGGAGCAGTTTATCGCATTGCCTGACACAGTCTCTCCCCCTTAAATACTTCTGAAGTTTCATTATACCTCAGAAAACAAACTTGCACTGTTAAGCTATCGCTAAGACAATACTTCTAGCTGCTGCTGTCTGGCAAAATTCACAAGCTGAATACAGTGGCTTCATAGCAATTCCTCTGCTTCGTTCTTTGGGACAGCAACCCCTCTCCTTCTGCTGGGGAAATTCCTGGGCTGTGGTTTAACTGCTGCTGAGCTCTTCTCTCCCCTTCTCTCCTCCTCCTGCCCACCAACAAATAAACAAAAACACAGTGAAAATGCACTTGGGAAGCACATACCAACTCCAGCCTCTCTGCCTGCTGCTCTCATCAAGGGGGCACCCCATCCCTCTGCTCCCAGTGACGGCATACTAGGAAAACTTACTCCCCCCCACCAAAACTCACAGCACTCTGAAAGAGCCAGGAATTTCTACTGTCAGAAAAAATGCCTCTCAGGTGGTTTCTCTTCAAATCCCATAACAATGACAGCCATGCAACCTGCAGATTAATACACCTGTTAATTAGATCACTGCAATTAAATGAGTCGGCACTCACATAAGCAGTTTAAGTTCAACATTTACTGAAGTTAATTGTTCAAAGAGTGCTGAGAAGACTGATGAGCACTTATCACTCTGTTAGATCCTATATTCTGTACCCCTTGCCACACTCAAACTAAGGCAAAGGATATCTCCCAACCAGAAGCCACAGGCAGAGAGAACAGCAGCTCTCAGACAGATTTGCTGTTAACATCGCGACTCTCTAAGTGTTTCCTAACATCTCCTCTCTCCCAGAAGTTCAGGGGAAAGAAGTGGCACCATAACATCCCCAAAACATCAACATTAACGATAGGATCTTTCATGCATTCACAACAGGAAATGTTGCCTTATGCATGATAGGGAGATGGAAGCATGGATACAACTAGTTAAGTTTTCCTAAATACTCACTTTTAAACACAAAAACTTTTCAGGTGAGGAAAACTAAAGTTAAACTAACAAACTTTCTGCTTTAAGACCTGCATCTCTTTAAAATTTAAAAAAAAAAAAAAAATCGAACAACAGAAAAACCCTAAGCCCCCAACCCCTCCACACACCACTGATTAAGAAAACCCCATCTAGTCCTCCACACCAACTACTTAGAGGGTGGGGAGGCACTGATACAGGAGAAGTTGTGACTGCCCCTCCCTGGAGGTGTCCAACGCCAGGCTGGATAGGGCTTGGAGCAACTTGATCCAGTGGGAGGTGTCCCTGACTATGCCAGGGGGTGGAACTGGATGAGCTTTAAGGTCTCTTCCAATCCAAACCATTCCACAATTCTTTAACTACAGACAATATCCACATGTAAGAAGGAAGCATAAAAGTTCAGATATCTAGCAAATTAATCTTTATTACTTTTTCTGCCCCTTACAACCACAGGATAAAAGACACGGCAAGAGTCTTTTTCTACATTCTACAACTTCTATTTGACAGGACACAGTGCCCTTCTCCTGCCCTTAATCACAGCTCGTCCCACAGTACAGTCACTGCTCCAGCACTGCTTTCTAAGAACAACGCAGACCTTCACTAAGATGCCATCCTCTGCGCAGAATCTGTCCTATAGAGCATTGGCACCGCTTGGAGGAGAAGGCTGGAGTGGAAGTAGAATGGAATACTGAGGCCATCAGCTTAGGCAAAAGACATTCCCACACCCAAATCCATACAGTTCCCCCAAGCCATCACTTCACAAGTTCCTGGCCTTTTCCCCTGAACTCATCTACTGAATCACCCCTGCAAGGAAGGCCAAAGCATCTCCGGAGAAGGAGACACATTCCCAGGAAAAAATAAATGGATGTCAAGTCAGATGACAGGAAAACACGTCAAACCCATATCAGAGTCCTGAGTACTGACAGGAACGGGGATTTAACAGTTTCTGGGGGCTCTAATCTTTTTCAGTAGACCCTCCTGCAATCGCAAGCCCTTACTCCGAAAGCTTGACATACCCAAATTCAAACAGAAATACAAATTACATACAACCCACCAGCAAACAGATTGCAGTGGCACCAACAGACAGAGCTGCACAACATCTCAGAGCCAAAGGTGCAACTTTCATTTGTACAGAGGCAGAAAGGCATTACTGTAATAGTGAACCCCACACACCCTCACGTCACTCTGTCTCCACTATGACACCAAACAATGTGCCAGGGCATTTTTGTAGCTTTCTCAAAGTCACATTTAATTGAAAGCATCTGAACTAAGCTAGAAACAGCTGCTAAAATACTAATGCAATTAAGAGGTGCAACTTCTGTTTTAGACCTGTGATTTGGCTCCCTTCACGCCGTCTTTGGACAACTGATAACAGCATCACTGTTAGAAATAAAGACTACAAGAGAGTGCTGCTTACAGAACTCAAAGGCTGTTCTTTCCTCCTGTAGTAATACTCAAACACCACTGGAGAGAACTAGCCCCTAGAGGCTTTGTCCCTGGCCCTTACAGACAGAATTCAGCCCCTTGGAGTTCTGGCTCTGGCCCTTTAACTGGGCTAAAAGTGCAGTTGGATAATAGATCTGCATGCACAGAGTCCATGTGTCACAGTCGGCAGAGACATCCATCCCCTAAATGATACATGAAGGGAAAAAAGGAGAGAAGCTTACAGCACAGTTTTAGTCAAAAGGTGTCAGTTCTGAGAAAGCAACATAAGAAACCAATATTCAACCATTCTCAGCATTGGTTTTATACCAATTACTTTCCCACTTCAGGATGATGAGGGAAGCCCCTCCCCACCCAAACCCCAAGCACACAGCAGGCAATAGTGAGAAGACTGTGTTAACTCTCAGTGCAAGGAGTTTCTGGGCCGACCATGATATAAAGTGGTTCAGAAGCGATTGTCAGGCTTCATTCAACGCTCTGATTCAGCAGTCCATGAACCTGCATCCATCAAGCACAATCCAATCTCTCTGCAGCAATTTCCCCATTTGCCCCAGAAATCACTTTAGTATTTTAAAGCAATTCTAAAGCAATTCCCTCCTTCACAAAACACACCCACAAACTAATAAGCTGTTCTTAGAGTATTCCACCTTGTTTTATACTGAATGTAATGCCTTTCTCAAACCCTCTCTTCCACTCACTCAGAGAGAACAATAGATGCTGTCATTCTATTTCAGTTCGAAAAAGGATCATCTGACAACTGAGACCTTTCGTTTATTTTGTCAGAACAGGTGCCTACCACATAACCACAAAGATCATATTGACAGTGTCCTCCATAAAGAAAAAGCAAAAAACACTTGGTCACGTGACCGAAGGACACAAGGACTCCCAAATTTCAGCTCTGACTGTGGCAGGGGGGAAGAGAATTTCCCAGTGTCCCCAGAATAGGTCCCTGGGCCCAGCACTCACTCAGCATTCCACCTTCCATAAGGTACCACCTCAGCACACACAGTTTATAAGGACAGAAGCACTCCAGTGTAGCTTATATTACTGCACTGAGGTAAGTAGACCTCCTGTTTGTGCCAAAGGACCCCCTTCAGAATTCGGTTATAAAAAGTTTCTGTCTACACATTTACAGTGTGAAATACGCATAAAATGCGCTGAGAGTTTCAGTGCATCAGCACTTCCTTCTAAATACTCTGCCCACTGCCTCTCTGTGAAGGAAAACAATAAAACACAGTTAGAAGCGAGCCTCACATACACTGTTTTGCCTCCTGAACAGTTTTCAAGCCTTCCTCTTTCCCAGCAGTTCCTCACCTGTAGCTGAGAAAAAAGCACAGCAGTCAGAGCTGCGCACCCCCACCACTGTTGTCTCAGCATCAGTAATCTCATCCCAAATCAACTGTTACAAAACTTAACAATGCCAGAAGTGAAATAGCTGAACAAATTCCATGAGCACGGAGGCATAACTGACACTACATTGATCCAATGTCACGTTACTCTAAACTCCTACCACACCCAAAAAATTGGGTTGGAGCAGTGGATATCTCAGTTAGCGGGCAACAGAGCTGGTGGATATCTCAGTTAGTGCGGCAGGAGAGGAAGAGGCAAAATCTGTACACAGAGGCACACACTGCAATTCTGCAGGTGAGACAAGTAAGGAGGCAACCAGGGCAGCCAAGTGCTGCTGTAGCATCGCCCTCATAGTTCTGCTACCGAAGACACCAGCTACAGCCAAGCACTTCATTAAGCAGTGAGAAGTGGTGAATCAGTTTAAGAACACAATCATCTGATTGCAAGAGGTGTACAAAGCAAGACTGCAAGGTATACAGAAGGCAGGATTAGCAACCGATCATGCTTTAGTAGAAGTAGTAGTAGTAGTAATAAATGCGAGGATAAAGAACAGGTGAGGAGGAGAAGAGTCCCCCAGTCAACATTAACACTCCTGGAAGACTGAGATTTCGTAGTTGAGACAAAAGAGCAGCAGAGAAATACCCCAAGATAAAACAGTGACTGAATGCGTTGTAGAACAGCAACAACACTGACATCACTTTTGCCTTGTTAAAGCTCAGTACCATGAATTTCTGTACGAAGGTACTAAAATGTATTCGAGAAATAAGGAGGATTAAACTGACCACTAGCACACCTCTCCCAAAACAGGCCACTAGCGTAACCACAAGATCTGTCTCTTGGATGCACCTCTAAATCCCAGTTTGAAGCGGAGAAATTCTTAAAACATGTGATGCCATCACTCACCAGCACAACAACAAGCAGCAGCAGTGACGTTATGAGCCCTGTTCCATGCTTCACCTTGTACAGAACATCCCCATCTGGAACAGGCCTTACCCATGGTTACTACAACGCCTGCCTGGAAGATGTAAACAGATTTAGAGAAGTAAAACAGTCGTTAACCACTACCTAGCGATCCTTGCCTTATGTTTCTTCACTACTAAACACATCTAAAAGGCACATTGGTCAGGAAGCAGTGTAATGTTTTAGTATAAAACTGCATGGCTATGGGGAGGAGATAGTTCTGCAAACAGATAAATAATCTTTGTGTGACACAAGAAACTGATGATGTTGGTGTGAAATTGTGGGACTGAATAGATATGTAGCCTGATTCTGGGTGCAAGTGCTGCAGTAAAACCTATGACCTTTCATACTTACAAGTCAAGTGTCTAAATATTCAATGCACAAATAACTGCAAAGTAGCTTTTTATGAGAAAAAGCACCCCAATAAATGCCATCTATCAGACAATACTATTGTTCATCAGCTTTTTTCTAGACCTATTTCTGTCCCCGAGTTTACTTCACTGCCCCTCTTTTTTTTGTAAATGAAAGGTTTTAAAAGTTTCAATTAAAGCATTGACATTCTAATCCTGTTAGGAAATGCAGTGGATAACCTAGTGAGGTCTTTGCTAAGGTGGTTTCTTAGTGTAAATCACAACTGGCACACGTAGAAGGCTTCGTGGGCCACACTGAGCAAAGAAATTACCATATCCACATGGATCATTCTATGCTGTCCTTAGAGAAAAGAGTGCAACTGCAGGTTTATGGAGGTAGAAAACAAGTATGCGGCACAACAAAAATTGGAGCCCTCCAGTATCACAGTCATACGAACTGGTGAGCTGAGTGGTAACAAGGAGTCAAGCACACAGTGTTGCAAACAACCTTCCAGATGCTGTCACCCCTAAAAGCTGAATCTGGTTGGATCCCAGGGTGAACAAGCCCCAGCAACACCCAGGTAGCCAGGAATGTTGAGGTACAGCCATTCACCACTACTGCTGCCAAAACATGGGCTGAACAATACAACGGTGGCATTTAGTTCTCCCCTGAACTGGCACTTATCCAGCACTGACTGGAGAAGAACATCCTCCCGTCTCACATTCCAGATGCCTGTGCCATTCCTTACATGAGCTGTGTAAAAATCATCTACTCCAAAAAAGAGATTAAAATGCCAGAGTCAATGCAGACTGCAATCCCAGAAAACATTAACCCTAGCAATGCCATCTCACGCATATATTTTACCACGACAGTATCAGGCTAAGCCAGGAGATTGAGAGACGGAAGAGTCAGGTCAAAGTTAGTATTCTATCCTGCAAAATTACAAGAGCTGTTCATTTCAGAGGAGGAAAAAGGAAAGAAAAAGCTTTACAAAGGAAAAACAACATTATTCAGATAGCTTTAGATGCCACAGGGGGATGAGAGGAGAATAAACATGAATTAACTGACAGTGACCATAAAACACATGGATGTTGTTTGAGAACAGTTCAGTGTCAAACACAATTACATACTGGACATCAAAACCCTAGAGGAGTAATACCCCACCCTCCATACCCAGTGAAGACACAAGCCTTGCTTACAGAGCCCTAGACCAGAGACACACAAAGAACAACTGCATTGGAAACTGGAGAGAGGAGACATATGTCCTTTTACCACTGCTCACAGCTGTTGTACACAAAGATCTGTTTCATATTTATTAGCTGTGTTTAATTTAGTGCAGATCTATATAATAAAACATCTCTCTTTGAAGTATCATTAGCCTATTATTAGCTACATGAGAAACCAGTATTGGATTCCCCGCACGCCGCCTCCCCCCAGCGACACTTCACTGGATACTCATTCGTCTCCAGGATTATCATCTAACCACCAGTTTAGAGCTGGATCAATGGTTTCTCACTTCACCGAGCAACCCAATCAATAGCGACAAGGACATTCTGCTGTCACAAGCAAACTGCCGCTCACGCTGCTCAGCCCCCCTGGGCCTGGTGTTACAGAGCTGTGTTAAACAGATCCTGCCACGCAGCACTCAATGCGACACCAATCGCACTGTAGGCACAGCGCAGGGTACCAATACCAAGTGCACCGCTCCATCACCACAGCTAATGGCTTGCACCTCTGGAAAACAAGAGCTGTAGTCACGACCAACAAGTTGCAAAGTTATTTGCCCTCCTGCTGAGAAAACTAACCCAGCCTGATTCCTCCAGTAATTACATATACATGGATTTATTCTTCAGGAAGCAAAGCAAACGGAGGTTCTTCAATGAAAACACAGCAGGTGCGCTTCACTGACCGGTACTACGTTAATAAAGTATTGACCACGGGCAAGTGTACCACTCTTTCTACAGCTCCCCACCTTCTGGAGAGCCCTGCCCATCAGAAACACCCCTGAACCCTCTTCAGACAAGAATTGGTTGCATTACACAAGTTCCAGCAGGTGTGGGAGGTTGTAAATAGAAGAGATTCCAGGCATAACCTCTTAAGAATACACACCAAACAGTGTCATCAAAGTAAAACCCACTCACTGGGCTGCCCACTTTGTATTTGGTCTGTCTGTAGGATTAAAAACAGAAGAGCTTATATGTGGCACCTGGTTCATCTTATTAAATAACACAAAGCAATTCCTAGCTTGGTTGCACCCTCCATTAAGATGCATACACGGGAAAACATGTTTCTTGCAACCAATGTTTTATAATGGGAACAGGAAGGAAGAGGGAAGAGAAGTGGACAGGGAGGGCAGAGCCACCCCACCACAGAAATGGGATTACCTTTCCTTACTGTGACTGGCTATCACGGCTGGCCAATTTCACAGCCCACCTGAAGCACAGATTTATGCATGTCTTTCGTTCAAGCAAGATGATGAAATCTGCATCTGTTGCTATAAAAGAAGCACGAAGTTCCACAACAGTCACAAAGTTCCCTTTTCATTTTAGGCTATGAGATGTTCCTTGATGCCATGAGATTTGGAAGTATTTAGTTGCACAACAACAAACCTTGCTTAACCTACAGTCCTGGACCTTCATGAACCGTTCATTTCCCACAACATGTAGGGAAATTTGGTTTCTCAGTGGATTACCAATCTTTCAGTTCCTTTGCTACGTCCAGACTCTCAAACTCTATCCCTCATAGTCACACACATCCCAGATATTCCTTCTCCTCCTCTCTGCGTACCCTGGCTGCCCAACTTACCAAAAGGAACACATCCCACACTCAATCCAGTGTCACACATCATTGTTCAGCTGACTGCCGCTTCCACTGTGATCTGAAGTATCACCAACAAAGCTGGAGACAGAGCTGTTGCTCTTTTCCTTCAGCAGGAACACTTCTAAAGGCATCTCCTCACCACTCAATTTCCATAAAACTCATTTGTCATTTTGGGGCAAGTAGAAACTATTTGAAACTGGCCAGTCAGTTCTACTTCACTGAGGAAGATGGGCAAAGCACATCTGGCCAACATGGACTGCATATGCAACATAATCACAACTGTTTGTACATGCAGGAAAGTAGAAAGTAAGGCAGCAAACAGTTTGCCTTGCCAAATGTACCCTTCCTCCCTTCACTGAAACTGTAGCTCCAGTACTGTTTCTTCTCCTGAATATTGGGCCAGCCTCACCTTAAGCATCTCTACTAATTCCAGCAGTATATGAGGCCTGACAAAAAGAAATGAGACTGCACCTGTAACACGTCTTATTTAACACATTAAGAAAATCAGCTATGCTCACCTTCTAAACAGTCCCTTTCTGAGCTGACACACATCTGCACATGATGCTGCCAATGTTCCAAGCAATTCCACATTTTCTGAACAGACGTTGAGGATCTAAGTCGGTTTTACTTTCACATCTTCTCCCAACAAGCAATGGGTTCCTTTGAGCACTGACAGGAGCTTTGGGATCTCTTCACCATCAGCCTCAGTCAATAACCGAAAAGTTTGCACAGCAGATTTCTTCAGTTTCACTCTCTGCTCATCCTCGCACACCAGCATTTTCCCGCCAAGGATAAGGAAACGTCTCTATTCGAACGCACATCCACTCATACAGAGCAAAGCGATCGAGCTGAGCCTGATCTCACTGGGATGGGTTAGATCATATTCTATACTCACCTTTCTGTCTGCCCCCTTGCACTCCTGGTTCCTAAGCTATAGGGCTAGTCTCGTCTCAGGTTTTTGTGTTGGACCTCGTATACTCCAGATGGATCTAGCTCAGAAGAAACTACCACTGTTGAGAGATGCACAGAAACTAGAGACTTCCCTTAAACAGCATGCAAACAGCATCAGGTCATCAGCCTTACAGGGCAAAGCCAAACAACAAAGCACTGCCAAAATGCTGTCAGGAACACTTCAACAGTCAAAGCAGAACCTGTGGATCCACACAGACTGAAACTGAAACCAAAGCTTTGCCAGAGGTTCCCAATGCTAACACAGAGCTGACAGCCGCTTGCCACCACTGGCGTCCTCACACTCAAGTGAAAGTCTCAGCAAAAGCGCAAGCTTTAGAAGAAGCAGGCAACTGCACAAATCAGTGGCAACAGATCACAGAAGCAATTCAAGACTGACAAACCTGGCTCTCCCACCACAGCAGCAGTTAGACCCCCAAACACCAGGTGTCAACAGGGCACAGTAACTAACTACTACGTGAAGGAACACCAACCCTAGAACTTGCTCTCCTCTTTTCACTCACATAAGCCAAAGGCACCCATACCCGGCTGTGCTTTGTGAGGTTCTGCAGAACTCCAAACAGCTACTTCTTCCGAATGCCTTTGAAAAATTGATGGCTGAAGGAATTGCAACGTGTTAGATCCACTCTGGGGCACTGGTCAGCATCAGTGTAATTCTTTAGAACGCGTGGGCAAGCCTACCGTGATCCACAGCTTGAGTCTAGAACAGAAATGCTGAATGCCTGCATCTGTATGGATTATCTTTAGCAACTGTGTCCTAAGAATATGAAGAATGTGAAGTCTTTTAGTACTTTAACCGTAGCTGTTAAGAAAGATGGGGAAAAACTTTTAGCAGGGTCTGCAGCAATAGGACAGGCAGGAATGGTTTTAAACTAAAAGAGGAGATGTTTAAACTAGGTATCATAAAGAAACTTCTCATGCTGAGGGTGGTGAGGCACTAGCCCAGGTTGGCCAGAAAGGTGGTGGCTGCCCCATCCCTGGAGACATTCAAGGTTGCTTTGAGCAACCTGATGGAGGCAAAGATGTCCCTGCTCACTGCAGGAGGGGTTGGACTGAATGACCATGGTTCCTTCCAACCCAAGCCGTTCTAGCATTCTATGAAAGCTGTGCTGTAGTGTTCTCCATCAATGGAAATTCTGTTACATTACAGCTGGAATTATCCTGCCGAAGTTGAGAATTGAAGTCACGTTTTGCTAGAGTAGAAAAAGAGTTTTAAATGAATGATTGTTTTGTCTGGCATTGTGAAGAACGTTTGTTATAACATGCGGTCGCTTCATGTGAGTGCATTCAGCCGCTGCCAGTATGCACTTCCAAGCCATATTAAAACTCTTTAGCAACAACCATACGATATTTTACAATAACACTGTAGCATAATTAAGTGTTGCTGTATTTCAGAATGAAGGTGACTTCAAATTAATTCTGATTTTACTATTGTTATTTTAAATCTGTAGTCTCTAATTACTAAAACACATGCTCAACCTAGGAAAGAAACAGTCACAGAAAGTGTCTGACAGCAGGTCTGGTGGCAAACTGTAACAGCAGCACAGTTCTGCCCCCACAATCTTGGGCAAGTCTGATGGTTTTATTAAGCCTTTGCATGTACACACAGAATTAAAGAGATATGGATCCTGATGATTTAACCAGCTTGATCCCTGTACTTCAACTTCTTCACTTCATCTCATTAACCGTCAGTTCCTTGTCGTTTGTCTCCTTTCCTCTCTATCCAGACCTAAGCCTTCTCTAGGCAAGTCTCAACCCACACCTATAACCTGTCTCCAGTTTTACTCAAGACTTTTTTTTTTTTTTAAGTGATTTGAGAACATCATCAGATATTACCTTAAAAATAAACAAGCAGAACTCTGTGGAAGCACAGGCAAAGCAGAAAACACAAGGGGTGGGGCACCCATCTACATACACACTGGAAATGATTCCTCCACGTTCAACCCCAATGCTGCTGTAGAATTTGAACTGATGTGCTGGCCCAATTCCTTTGAGAAAATGAGACCAGAAACAAGGACTAAGCATTTAGTATATGCAAGTCATATTTAGCAGAACAAGGATGGACAGTTTTATCTCTCTCATTTCATTACTAGCTTGGTGACTAAATTTAACGAGTAAGAACAATCGCCCTGTCTCAGTTCTTCCCTCTGAGTACTACACAGCCTGCTTCATTTAGACTCCAGACACCACACTGAAACCTACCCTGATGCTCACTGGTTGCCCTCTTTCTCCCCCACTGCCACCAGGTTACACAGTGACATCCGCTCACCAACACCAAAGAGCTGCTCCCCAGTAACTTCATTCTGGGAAACATGCCAACTTTTAGGAACATTCTTGCAGGCACAAGTCATTTGCCTTAAACCAATGTGAGTTCTACTGACTTGACTGAAGCCAAACCACTATGTGCTGCTGGAGAAACAGCTTCCCAACCTCAGTGAATGTCTGGCCAGAGATGAGCTACAGCCCCACACTTGCCAGAGAGCTGGCACTGGAGAATGCTGGAAGACATCTGAAGAAAACAAGTATCTTCTGGAATCCCTCCTTTAACTACAGCCCAGGACTAGCAACTATCATACCAAACTCATTTTGCTATTTATTACATTTTTATTACTTCATACAATTAAACCCCTTTGAAGGGCAGATAGGAAGTTTCTCTGTTGCAATAAAAAAAAACAATCCTGGCCAAGGAAGGATTTGCCCATTAGTCGCACTATCTCCACAAAGACTGCAGCCTTATTAAATTACAACTGTTTGAACAAGGTCAAGCACTCCGGGTTTAATTCAAAGCGTTTCCAGGTATAATGCTGTCAGGTCAACTTAAACAAGCCAACAGAGGCTTGGAGCTTGATTAAATATTAAAGCAGAATCTTTCACATCTGTTTTTACCGAAGGATGAAATTACTGTACATCACTTCAACCAGCTCATTAATACACTAAACACACATCTCTCCTCCAAAGGTTACAGGAAGAGCCGTGCTTCCTGAGTGCCTGCAGTGAAACTGCACAACTCTGTGAGGAGTGAGGTCAGTACATGCTTTAGCAGGATGTCAATATTTCCTTATAAACGTGAGAGGTAATCAGTTAGACACAGATACATTCTAAATTAAGAGATGGGAGCCTCCAGTGAAGTTGAATCAGTTGCTTTTGATCTGAACCTTTAATCACTCATTTTGTTCTTTTTGATAGATAACTTGATAACAGACACGGAACAGAAAGTTGGATCCAACAGTAATTATTTCTGAAACTGTAGGAGTGTCGTGTCCAACTAGAAACCTGCTTTTTTTTCCTCCTTAAATTTGCACAATTTTTAATTGAAGCATAAAAAGGTCCATCAGGATCATCTGTTTCAACATCTAGCAGTTCCAATGGCAATAAGAGAATGCATTTGAGCCTGCAGCTGCTTTGACAATGATACATACTCTGTATTAACTACTCTGCATGGCATCTGCTGCCCTTTAAAACACAACCAAACCCACAGCTACTCCTCTAGCATTATCTTTCATAAGACAGGAGACAAATCAAATCACATTTCCTGCTTGCATTCCGTAAGATGCACAGAGACAAATGAAGATCACCTACTTCGAGCAGCAGATGGTTGAGGTAGGATGGGGAAGGGAAGCAATGGAAAGTGTTTTCTGTCTAAACTTGCTCATTCCAGAGGAGAAAATGGTCTGTAACTTTGTATACACTGAAATTTAACCTAAATACCTTATCACTTGTAAAATAAAACAAATAACTAGTGAATTCACCAAAATATTCAAATTTAATTAACAGCCCTTTCCTAAGGTAGGGGAGGGAAATGCACTGCTTCAATACAGACACCCTACATCACAAGTGTAAGGAGGCCACTGAAACCACTGCTGAAGGCCCCTGCAAACATTCCCGGAGTCAGGACCATCCGTTTTAAGTACTGGGAGTTAATAAGGCATGAGACAATTTGCTTAAGACAAAATAAAATTCCAATACAACACAGGCTTCTACCACCCACTAATTCATACTTGAATAATATAATCAACAAGACCAAAGTATGCTTAATGCAAAGTCAATAAATTCCTTTTTGGTTGTTGACACAAAACCCTACTGGGAATCAAACACTTGAGGAAATTAATCATTATAACACTCTGGCTCAATGCACAACTATACAGAAATAATTTGGTCTTTAATTCACTTTATTTGTAGTTGGGTTTGAAGCAGTAAATTTGATAGAAGCGGGCCCCATTAAACCAGCTCTAGCTTGAACTGCCTTTCAATAAGCTCAGTGTGTTTGAACAAAGTCAAAAAAGATTCATTTCCCTTAAAACAATTGTGCATTATAAAGTAACCCAAACAAAGCAAGACCATTAATACATAATACAATAATGGCATTTACACTTGGTCTGAGCAAAAGCCAACGTTCGTGATCTATGTGCTTTCGGTACATTTTCTTGCAGCACAGAGACACTCTCCTCTTGCTGACCACAGAAACTCACACTGACAAGCAGCACGAAGGCCACCAGAATAAAGAGTCGAGAAGCCCGGGCTGTTATGAGAACCTCCCAGCTTCCTGGTTTAAGAGTTGTGTTCAATTCTTCTAACACAGATGTGGTTTAGCATTGTGGCTTCCAGGCTTAGTTGGCCTGGAAATCCACAGTAGCAAAGCCAGTTTGGGAGACATCACCTCCATGGGCTGGGGAAACTTGTGCAGAGCCACTTGACTGCAAAGAAGTGACAGATCCAGCTGAAAGAACCACACCAACACCCCTCTGCACAAATTCAAAAGCAGCAGCACTTCAGCAAGAGGTGGCAGCAGTCACAACTCTGTCTGTCACTGCCAGGACATGCGGAACAGCTCGGCAGTGCAGGCCTTTCTCCAACTTGGCATCTTCACCCCAGCACAGAGCACAACAGCCACTGCATGTTATCTTGTGAGCCCTGATGCCTGCACAATACAGGATTAAAATCTCTGGCAAAAGCACACTTCACCAAAATCTGATGGTAGGAGAAAGCCTTCTGGCACCCGATCAAGTCTGGATTCTGAGGTCCTTAAGATGGATAGGAAAACCAAGGGCCATCTCTGCAACGAAACATGAAAATTTCTCCAGGCTTAATTTTTCAATAATGGAAGCTCAATAATGCAAACATGGATATGAAGGTGAAGGAAAAGCAGCAGTTGGCAAGTTGGTGACTGGAGTTGGTTACTTATCTTCACACATTATCCAAAGATCTCAGTGAAGCATCATGGGTAGACACTAAGATAATGACAACCCTGATACTTCTCAGCATGCACAGAGCACCAGCTTCCAGCAGCAGAACGCTCAAGGTGTTCCTGGTAAACACGTAGCTTCACAAACCAGGAATACTGAGCCAAAAGAAAGAGAAGACTAACTATTGTGTCTTCCTCATCACCTTTACCTCTGCATAAGGCTTAATCTGGCATACTTTTGTGGCTCCAAGTTCTGAACTAGGATTGAATTTTCTAGAAATCCTTGCCCACCTCCAAAACCAGACATTGTCACAGGGTTATCAAAGTGATGTGCAGATTACTACTTACTCCATGAACAAGCACTAAGGAAGAAGGACAGCACAAAGACCAGTTTTGAAGTTCTCGTGACAAGAAGAACCCATGATCACCCGAATGGACCGAGCTTCTCCCATCCCTCACTAACTTTCCCAGAAAGTTGTCTCACGGGTGAGGAACCAACCCACTGACGCTACAGCCTCCAGGACAACTTTCCTAGTGATTTCAGAAGGCCATCAAACAACCTGTCAGTAATAAACCTTAGGTTTATTGCAGTGGGACATGGTGCTGAATATTTGTCACAGCAACCCTGCACCTCCTGGCCCAAGGCTCAGCAGCAGGCTGCAGCTGTCACCGAGGGACTCAGCTGGCCTGAAAAGACAAGTGAAAAACACCAACATTGCTGAATGGCCACCAAGACCTTCAAAAGTAAGCTGCTTTCAGTGATAAACATCACCATCGTAATGTTAACACTACACAGAGTATTTGCTTCTTTCAATTCTCATTCATTCCCTGTAGCCTCCTGCCTTTCCCTTCCATCTTCACTGAATCTTGCACTCTATTTTTCTGTGTTTAAAATAAAAATCTGTTCATCTGCACAAGACAACAAGTTACGTCACTCACTGTATATAGATGGGGTGATGCAAATAAAATAGGACTATGTACACACATGTATTTGGACATGGATATAAAGATCTGTGTACAAACAGAGTATTCCAAGGCACACCAAAATCACTTACCAGAAGAAAAAAAGGGAACCTCTCTTCCCTGGAAGCCGTTTAAAGCAGCTATTTGCATCAATTCCTGAATCACTACTGCTAAGCAGCGTTAGAATGTAAAACCACACTCCTACGGTTTTCTCCTCTTGAGATTTACGGTTAAATTATAAGAAAAATACTTCCTGGTTAAATTGGACGGATAATGCAATACAGCTTTTATCAAACCAATAAATATGTTATAATACACAAGGCTCTGGCCCTGAGAGACTCCCTTCTTCAGGTGCTGGCAGTTTATAAATCAGCTCATTTGTAGCATAGAAAAAGCTTCATAATTAGTACCTAGTTTATCATTAAAACCTTGCATTCACTGTATGATGGTCACAGACTAATGAGCTTGGCTCTCATTTGCACACTCAATTATTTCCTGGCATCTCAGTACAGTCCCATTATTTCCTATATAATTGACCAACTTCAACAGCTGCAATTCTTCTCCTGTAAATACAGGACATGCTGCACAAGACAGGATCACAGTTATCACTCTTAGAATAACGCCAGATAATGTACAGTTTAAGTTTGACAAAGCTTAAGATGCTCTGCCCTGCAGCCAGCAAAAGTTTGATTTAAAAAGCCCTGTACAGTAATTAAATTTAAACCATAGAATTACTTAAAGTACCACACTCATCGACTAGTAGAGCTTTTACTGCAATAGATTAGACTCATTACTTAGTGGCTGAAAAGCAGCTCAAGATTCATTTACCTCCAGTAGCAGGAATTAATACATTCCCTGCTGACGACAGCAGCGCAGGAGACCTGCAGGTGGCAGTTCTGCAGGCCCAATCCTGCCAGATCCTCTCCAGGACTCACAGAGCAGGAGATGTCTCAGCAGCCTTAAATCTCGATGAGTGACCAACATGCCATATCCTCCTAAACCCTTCTGGAAAAACTGGAATGCATGTTCTTAGGATTCCTTCTACCCAGAGAGCTTGAAACAGTATCCCCTGTACCACAGACATGGAACAGGATGGACCATTCACTATGTACTTCAATTCAAACAGCCATGAGAAACGCTCAGATGTTTTCATCTGAGTCTGCAAAATCTCTTCTCTCCAAAACCAAGCAGAAATGAGAAAATGTCTGTATCATGTTTAGCATGTCTGGAAGTCTGAAAGCCAAGCAAGCCCCTTCTTATTGGCCCTACACAGATGTCACGAAGGGGTCTTCAGTGACTCAAAGGAGAGCACAGCAGTGGCACAGACAGACCTGACTCAAGGGCTCACAATCCTCTACCCCTACAAAGTGAAAAGCCCTAAGGAAAGTGTGCTTTTCAGGCTCTAACCGCCTGCATACCGCCATGTGCAAACAGAGCAGACAACCTTCACAGGATGGCACTATCTTTTCCCATCTCACTTCTACCCTCTATTCACAATTGTGAAAGTCAGTAACGCTCCTTCTACCGTTCCTTTGCATCATGCCTGGGATTTGAAGGGCATCACCTGTAAACAGCATAGCACAACCTTCTGTTGGGGTCTTTTAGGGGTTTGTTAATGCTCTTTTCATGCCAGCTATATTCACGATGGCTTGGAATTTCAGACAATTTTAGTATTTCATTTTGTATTGGTAGGGACAACAGAAAAAGAACAACCAAAACAAAAAGCAATCAGGCTGCTTCCCATTAGGAGGCAAAGGACTCTGCCTTTTGGTTGCTGCGCTTTGAACATGTCTCACTTGTCATCCCTGACAAACAGCACAGAGAAACCTGCTCGCACGCAGGATGTCTTCCTCCAGAGAGGACGTATTTCACCCAGAATAATGCACTATCCCAATGTCTCCAGACATCTTCCCAGGCAGATGCCCATCAGTACTGTCTCAAGGTTGCACTGTCCCAAGCACCAATCAAATGAAGCTATACAATCCATAGGGAAAGGGAAAAGAAAGGAGGGACGATTCCGCTTCCCAAAAGCTGCATGTTGCAGTTCTGATCCAGCCACTTCTTCCTCCACAGTGGGTGGATTGCTCACACTCTTCTGCTCTAGCATGATGTCCCTCCCATGGAAGGCAGTCCTCCACAAACTTCTCGAACTCGAGTCCTTTCCCTTTCCATGGGGTGTAGTCCCCATGGAACAGACTGCTCCAGAGGTCCCTCACAGGTCCTGCCAGCAGCCTGCTCCAGCATGGGCTTACTGCAGGGTCACAGCCTCCTTCAGACATCCACCTGCTCTGAAGGGGAGTCCTACATGAGCTACATGTGGATCTCCACTCCTCCATTAACCTCCACGGACTGCAGGTGGATCTCTGCTCCAGTGGCTGGAGCACCTCCTCCTCTCATTCTTCACTGACCTTGGGGTCTCGGAGCTGTTTCTCTCTCACACTGTTACTTCTCATTTTGGCTGCAATTGTGCATGTTTTCCCCCCACTCCTCAACTCTTTTATCACTGAGATTATTCCACCATCATCCATGGGCTCAGCCTTGGCCAGTGGCAGGCCCATTTGGGAAGCAACCAGCATTGGCTCTGTCAGACACAAGGAAAGCTTCCAGCAGCTCTCTTCACAGCAGCCACCCCTGTAGCCCCACCACTAATAAACCTTGTCATGCAAACCCCACTCCTCCTTCAGCAGATGAACAGCCCAACAATTACCATGTATGTTTCCCATTGCCCAAATTATTTTAAGCTCACTATTAAAATATTTAACTCTGCAAAAGAACCCAATAAAGATCATACCACAACAGGAAACAGCATGAACTGTACTGTGTCCTATACCACAATGGTAAATTCACATCATAGTCAGCTTTTTCCTTCCCCTAATTATGAGCAGTGAAACCACAAGCCCCATGTTAAGATCTTATCAGCTAAGGTCCCCTCACGGGAAAAGTTCAGGAACAGCTGTACAAAGAAATGAACCCTGCTCAGCTTGAGGGCTTTGAAGTAGCCTAAAATTTACAAGAGAGGGAATTAGATCTGTCCGTCTTGACACAATATTTGCGTCTTGTCTGTCACTTGTGCTGTTCGTATTAGTGACGTCCTAATCAGCACTCCGGAGAAGCTTTCAAAGTTGACTGCAGAAGTAACCAAACCCCACTGCACACTATTCGCACACTGATAGCTCCTCAGAAGTGAAGAGGCTGAACACAAACCAGTAATTTGGGCCAAATCCCCTAAGAATTTAGATAAACCATACACAGTGTGAACAGGTTCTAAATGGATTATACGTTACTGCCTCCTGGTTCCATACAGCATACTTCTTCCTGCCTCCATGGAAGCTGCTAACAAGGCTGAACAACAAACACCAATCCCAACAAACATCTTCAATGCACTTCTACCAAATCAGCATAAAAGCACTTTGTAACAAAAACACAAATAATTAATCTGTGTTTTGCAACTGTTTTTCACTGGGCAGGTTGTCTCGTTTGGATTGCGCTGCTCTTAGCAAAGCCTGAAAAGTAAGTGGAACCCCACACTTAGGGGATAGCCAGCAGGGGTCCAGCTTAAACACCAAACCTGTCTTCTGTGGCAGGAACCACTGAGAGAATGGGTGCGGACAGCAAGCGTAACCTGTGCCACAGACACCTGTGATGGCATTTAAAATATCTACTAACAGCAGCTTTGCAGACTCAGTATTTACTGGTTTGTGAATACAATTGAGGTAAAACTGCAAATAAAGTACCAACACTACCTTCTTGTGGTACCACTTACAAAACTCTTAGCAAAGCGGACATTTTTACTTCTATCTAAGTCACGTATCACCAGACTGCGGCACTACTGCACACTCACACAGCTCTTCACCAGCCGTAGCTGCTCTCAGTTTGAAACACAGCTTGAAGTCACACTACCCTGCTGCTGCTTCGCTTGTGTCAAAACACCTCTCCTTGTACCTCTGCTAATATCAGCCCCAATTAGGAATTTACTCACTGCCTCTGACTGGCTTTGTAGAGGGAACAGTCTGGTTTCAATACAGAGTGATACAACAAAGGCAATATGCAACACTCCCTGCAGTACCTCCTTCTGGTGAAATTCCTCAGCAAACTGTTTGAATATAATATTAACCAGTCGGGGTTCTTTCCTCCAGCTGTAGCACTTTGCGCTATTTTATTAAAAAGCCACCCAAAAGCAAGCACCCTTTACTGCAGGGCTTAAAGGCATGAGGCGAATGGGACTGCTAGGTCACACAACCAGTACAACCCAGGAAGCTTTACTCAAGTATGCAGGAGGCCGAACTGTGCAGTTTTGGGGCCACATGATAGTACCACCATGAAACAGCAGTGCTGTCACCAAGGCTGTGCCAAGAGTCATCATTTTGAACGCTGACACTGTAAGCTGGTACTGTTGAAGTTGTCACACAGCCTGTGCGTCTTCATCCTTGTCTCCTGTGGGTGCCACTGCATGACCTCTTACACTGGGGCCTGGTTTGCCTCCAGGGAGCATCAACAACCAGTTTACCTTGGTCACCCAAAGTATTCTAAGGAAGGCTGCTAAGCGAGGAAAGATTTTATTTCCATATATACTATTACAGAATAGTTATTTTTAATGTTGAGGCAATCACACAGATGCTGAGCAGACCATTTGTTAAAGCTCCCTTCCTATGAAGGTATCTCAGAATTTTGTGCCCTGTCAGCATGACTAACTTTCACAACACGAACCAGGCCACAAAAGAAACCTGGTAGATACCTATCAGAAATGGACAGGAGCTCTTGGGAATGTACTGCGCTATATGGCAACACTTCAGTAGACTAGAAGGGGAGAAATAAACCATCTATAAAGAATTCCACCAGGTACAACAAGAGCAGAGTGATTTCTTCAGTCTGAGGAGCAATTTCAAACCATCATTTCTGATCGGATATATCCCACCTGAGTGTTAACACTGCGTTCAGAACTGAGAACAGATTTGATTATCAGGGAAAAAAAAAATATTGAGGGTAATCCAACAAATAAGAGGCCACTTCCTTGTTTCCATCACTTCAAAGCTGTATCACTTGACTGGGATTTCTACAGCAGGGAAAACATTTCAGCTCCCAGGCTTCCTGCAAAGGTTTCTTCAGAATATCATGTGCCCATCTGACTCTGACTCCAGTTTTGTATAACAAATAACATTCATTCAACTTAAAACCAGATTAATTTCTAAATTCTGCACTTCAAATAACAATCTTTAATTAGCTTTTTCAGTACAATCCTGACACAAAAATAGACTTTCTAGTTCTTGAACAATGTCATTTCAACAGAAACAACCCAGCAAAACCTCTTGAAACCGCATGGGAGATGGGTAACTATTGACTGGCAGAGTCTCATGATCAGTACCTGGGATTTGGGTCAAGCACTGGAAGGAAATCCAAGAACATTATACACTTACTAAAAAAAAAAAAAAAAACAACAAACAAAAAGACAAAGGGGGGGAAAAAAACAATCCCACATGCACACTTTTCCAGAATGAAGTCAAAGTCACACTCTGGCAGAGCAGGGAGGATGAACCTTAGCTGGACCTCAGGAACACCTTCTCCTATCAGGTGCATGAGATGGTGACCCCAAAACTCTGAGCCCTCTCCTCTTTTCTTCTCACCCTGGAGAGAAGATACTGCAACACCAAGCACAGTTACTCCTCCTCTATTCCTAAATCTTGCCAAGAGGACCGCAATGCCTTGAGAAAGCAGCTCTCTAGAAGATCCCTTATGTTCTCAATCCACCACTGTGTTAGAGAACAGTGTGTCACTCCCTCTATACAGCACTGCAACACAAGTATTTCCCTTTAGATAGAGTTGCTATAACAAAACTCTATTCTGGTTATATTTTATCCATTGTATTTCTGAAGCAATACAATTATTCTCAAAAAACCCATCTTTCAAACATAATTTTCTTGGACAACTCTATGCTGATCTGACGACCGTAACTGTTTTTTGGAAACACCCTTGGCCATTGTTGCTTTCTGTGGTCCAAATAATGTAAGCTGGGGAATGCTTCAATTCCTTCCCTAACTCCTTCCCAAAACTGTTCTAGAAACTAAATATTTTACTTAAATCTTAAACCAGTCTTTAATAAAAGCAGCCTAATTGAAAACCTAATTCTGCCAAGCGATTCCTTGGTAGGGGAACAAGTTTAGAAGTGAGTTTTAACATGACAATGAGACATTCCTTTTAAATGTACACACGCACACCCCCCAAGAGAAGAGGTGCATTCACAAGTGTAATTCAAAAGGAGATGGATAGATGTATTCAACAACTTTAGAATCTTCAGATAGCTTAAGCTGGCTTTGAGGCAAGTCTCACCAAGAAACTCAACTAGCTTTAAGTGAAATTTGCCATGTGAGCTCATATCAAACCAGACGATGGGACCCAAAATTTTAATAATAGAAGAAGCTAGCAGAAACAGAATTGCTTCCCTTTGCACTGCTTTGAGAAAGGCAGAGGGAGAGAAGCTGGTGGGAAGAAAAAACAAGAGCTCTTCGAAATCTCCTTCTGACCTACTTACAAAGTTTTAATATCAGTGAGCATGTGGTGACAACACAGTTGGAAAATGCAGTTTAGCCAAAACATGGCAGGTAACGTCTTACTGGGTTGCCCTGGCTGAAGACAGTATTAAACAAAAACATTCTTACAGTGGTCCAAGGCTCAGTACCTGGAACAGAACTGAATATCCTTTAGCATAATCTTTGTATTCACTAAACCCAGAATCCAAGAGCAGAGCAGCTGCTTGGTGACTGCTCTACAGAATTCAGTGACCGACAAAAGGTTACCTTAATTCAGTGAGATAATCAGCACACATGTACCCGCTACCCAGAGCTCTCCAACCATCTGCAAGGCGGCAGCGCTAACTGCCTGTAAAACAACTGGCAGCATGCTGACACGGCCTCACGTCAATGAAAATCCATCTCTTAGCAACAGCCAAAAAGAAGTTGAACTCCCAGAAATACTTCCGATGCATCATGAGCCAACAATTTCTTCCTAAGTGATTTTGATTGCTACTGATCTCCAAACAGATGTCGACTCTAATTGGTAAAATCTATTAAATACATACTTAAAGAAAAGAAAAAAGCCAAGTTGTCATGGCTTAAGAAAGCAGTAACAGTGGGAGCCAGCATAGCTGCGCACAGAAAAGACAAAAGCAACCTCATTTAAAGCTGCCAGCCTCGCAATGATATCGGTAGCAGGGAGGTAAACAAAACACGTGTGTTGTGGGGAGAGGAAAAGTCTGCTATTAAGGCTGTCCTCAGAAACTGAAAGATAAGACACAAGTCTGCTAAAACCCAAGATAAATATCTTCAAGAGGAAAAGCAAAGCAAGACTCAAGGTCAAAACTGCTTTAGCTACTAAAACTCCAGTAAGATTCCTTCCCCTGCTGCATAAGGGTGAGAAAGCTACTCCTTTTCATCAGTTAGGAACACTCAGACACAAGTATCTTAACTCAAAGTTAAAATTCAAAATTCTAAAACATAAGCTTTACAAGTAAGTCCCATATAAAATTTAAAAGAAAATGTAAAAATAACTTGATTTAGCACAACTTGCTTGTAATGGCAAACTATCAAACTGATCAGTGCTACCCCTAGACAGAGATCGGGAAAGGGAAAAGCTTGCTCTCGGCTACATCAGCAGCTCTTGTCCAGAAACTACAAGTCTCTTCAAAATACATGCAAAACCAATCTTAAGAATGGAGTAATATCGGTCATTAAGATTCAGGTTTACGTTAGCAGATTACGGGCAGTCCTGTTCAGAACTACGCATGGACAATTGAATAAGGCACGTTCACACAATGAAGCCTTAACATCCAGCTTTTGTTTGTTTGTTTTCTTACAGAGAATAGGGCTGCCAGCTGTCAGTCCTGATTCTCAAATAAAGTTAACTCCACCAAGTTTACTGATATAGAAACAGATAAATCGGTTCTATTTCTAGTGTAACTCTGAAAGTCACCAGCACCTTTTCTGTGAACTCTCAATGAATGCAAAGCAGAACCAGCTGAAGGCACGATTCTTTTTAATACCTACTGCATTCCACATTTTGTCCAGGATAAAATATTTTTGGCTTTTAATCACAGGAGAGCAAAGTGAAATGCATAGAGAAGGAACTGCTTGTCTACACAGGAAGTGGTCCCCTTTACAAGTGTAGTAGTTTAAATGATTAAAAGACGTAAGTACCAATACTTTCCTTCCTCAAGAGTAGCACATCAAGTGACCCGGCAGGATGCATTCTTTACAATGGCCACAGAAGAACAAGCCGCTGCTCCAGACTTTTTCCTGTAGTTAACTAATGCACTCTGCTCACTAAACTGAGAACCTACCCTCTGACTGCCTTTTTCCAGCCATTTCTTGACTGATTTCTCAATTATTTTTAGAGCTTCGGAAAACATGTGTGACATGCAAAATCCCCAAATGAAAGCTGGCTTCGCCAAATCAGCAGAATGTATGCTAAATAAGAAAATAAATACAAATCGTTTACTATACCAATTTTCCTGTAATAGAGAAACATCAACATCTGTAAAACAGCGCTAAACATTTTCAGTGGCATTCAGCTTTCATGGCTGGATAAAGAGGGAGTAGGGGAGAGATGGACAGTTCAAGGCAGAGCAAGAATATCCAGATCAAAAAACACCACATTTATGTTTAAGCCCACTGTTTACTATATAACCTCCACGTGTGTATTTATAAACTAACAAAACTCTTGCTTGCAAGAGCCAATCCACTATTCACTCCCTCTACCACCAACATATCCCTGCTACCCGACTCCTACAACAGGTACAACTAGTGTTCGCAGGACAAGAGGACACACACAGTGGGAATTGAAAGCCCAGTACATTTTCAATCCCTAACAGAAAGATACGTCAGCCTTTATAACGCCAGAACTTGGTAAATGACAACTGTTACGCTCGGTGATTATAATGGAGATTCCTTTGGGTTTGAGAATGTGTATAAGTTTATCAAGCACTGTCTTTTAACTGTATTATTGTATAACACCTTTGCTAATCACTGCTCAGTATCCACTGACCCTGAGCACTTCAGAGAATTCCACAGCACCTGCAGGTTAGGTGTGGAGTTGGTACTTTCAGCATTTCAGGAGGTACACGGACAGCAGAGAAATGAGGCAGCACAGCAGCACCCAACTCATCCCAGAACTCCATGAACAAGACCCACCAGCACTGAGGCACAGGCCACCCTTCCAAGAAATTCAGGTGTCTTGTGAATCGAGATAATGAGAAGTGCAAATATGAGAGTTAGTGTTGGCCAAGTAACACCAACATCCCTCAGCCTTCTGTCACCATAAAGATGTTACAATGGGAAAAACAGAGGCTCTAAAGACAGATATCTTACAGATAATAAAGTTCAAGCCTGGATTTCATTTTCCTGTTTTCACAGCCCCGTCTGCAGTCTCCTCTGCTGCAGTACACAGACACTTACAGAAAACTTACCCACTACTGCTTTTGGGGCTCACTCACCCTCAGAAGCACAGACTCCAAATGAAGCCAGTTCCAGTGAGGCATTAGGAGTACCCCTTACATGTAAGTAGGTAAGGTACATTGTGTAGCACTTCCTTTCTGCTTAACTCTTGTTTGTGCTCAGTGGAAAGTCTAGAGGCCAGAGGGAACAGAGGTAGAGCAAGCAAAAAGATCTCAGCCAAGAGTCTCATGTCGCCTGCCCACAAGGCGGCAGGAAGCTGAAAACTGCACAGGGAGGAGCCAGGATGCCAAGAAAGCAATTCTCTATAGATTGGCCCTTTGCCTGAAAGACAGAAGGAGGAACACCCCATGTCTACACTGGCACAAGTTACACACCAGAAAACTGAAATTCAACCCATGCCAAGTTATACTTTGAAAAGCTACATGTACATAGGACAGTGAAAACAACATTAGATAGGAGTTCAGAGTACAAAAAGTTAATAAAACAAGTTTGGTTTTGCATGAAAGTCAGCTTAGAAAAACAAACTAAAAGTGAAAGGGGAGGGTAATAAAAATGGAAACAACTACTGATACAGTTGCTGGGCTGTTCCGGAGAACCAAGAAAACACAGTATGAATTAAGCCATCCTCACTGGCATCGGACCTTCAAAAGTACACTCCAAGTAGTAACTATCCTGAACGCAGCAGAGATGCAACCACTGGGATACACCACACATTCCCACAAATCTCTCGAAGTGTTACAGCAGCCACTGCCTCTTCACCTTGTAAATTTGAGTTCATCATTTCTAATCAGGCCTAAAAACAAGTAAACATAGAGCTGTCTGCAGTTTACAAACACCCCCTTCTTCAGGTTTATGTTGTTATGCTCAGGTGATGCCCACACCTCAGACCTAGCCAGGTCTCAGGTAGTCCTGAAACTGCTCAAAACTGCACAACCTTCCTAGTGCCTGTTCAAGTGACAAGGAAAACAAGGAATGCCACAGCGCATGCCACCAGTGCTGCCATTCTACAACTGACACCATTATAGATAAATTAAACCTCCATTTAAAGGCTAACTATAACTTTTAAATACCACTTCACTGCTGCACTTCCAGAAGGGTATTTTAATGCACCGAAGGCCTATCGAAAAGCTAAGTATCACCCAACACATTCAGGTTGGTTTTCTTCTCTGTTCACACCCTTCCCCACTCTGTTACCGGTTTTTACACTGCATTTTCTGATGAACGCACTCATACAGCCCTTTTCAGAAGATGCTGGGCGAGAGGAGGTGTGAAGCACAAGGGAGAAGATATCTCGGCAAGATACTCTGAACAGAAGGAAGAACACATAAGAGCAGTTAAATTGTTAAAACTAACTCTGCACTGCAACAGAGTGAAGTGTGCAAGACTGAACCACTGAGCAACAAATTTCCTTCTTCTGCTGCTTTCTTGTGTGCATAGCTTTGGTGGTTTTGTTTTTTTTTTTATTTGCAGGAAAGAAAAAAAACATTACAAGTCTTCATCCTAAAGGACACCATGGTTTTGTTTACCTTCCTTGTTGAGGCAGCTCCAGCTCTGACAAGGGGCTAGTCAGTTCTTTTAAAACACCAATTTAACACTTTAAAACAGGCATCTTTGGAAGTGCTCTGATTCAAGCTACCCGCACATGTCAAGTAGGCATCTAGCTTAATGTAACCATTGAAGTATTTAGGATAACTGTGACGCCTTTTTGAAGTGTAATTTACAGTAGTCATTACACTTCAGAGCTTGTACAGCCTAGATACCATGCTGATGACAGCTACTGCCCTCCCAATGGAACCTTCCAGAGTAACACTTGAAGGAAACATCATTCTTACACAAATGCTTCCCTCCAGGCCTATGGATAACAGGAAGAAACACAGCAATACAATCTATATTTCTGCAACCACCTGCAGCTCATTCGACACCTGATGAAACAAGAGGACTACATCTGCTTGCACTGGATCGCTCAGTTAGTATAAAGACAAGAAAAGTAGCTCTATTTTATCACCACCATCAAGAGGAAAATTCAGCACTCCCAGTCCGTGTTTCACTGAAGTATTTCATTGCACCCAAAGCACTCAGTGCCTCACATAGCATTGTTAATGCTCCAGGTCTGCAGAGCTAACTTCAGTGGCACTGCCCTGCAATCATGGCTGCCTCCTACGTGCAGTGGACGTTCCAGTGCGTTTGAGGGAATAGAAGGGGGAGAGAGTAGAGGCAGGGTGAAACAAAAAGATCCACGCTGAAACAAATACCACACACACAAGCAGTACTCCCTCTCTTCCAATCATCTTCTACTTGCTCAGGAAGAAAGGTTCCCAGTCTATATTCGGTACTACAACTGTAAGAGTTCCAGGGAGCTCTGCTGCACTTCTAATGCACTAACCCTCCCAACTGCCTCATCTGGATGAGATGTTCATTATGCACTAAAAAGAGTCAAAGTTACTCAGATTTCTGCAGTCATCTAGGCAGATTTCTGCACATGCTCCTGTTCTTTCTTCTTCTCAAGGAAAGTCTACAGAAGAGATACTTGAACTTCACCTCTTGTATTTAAAAACAAGAAACCAACACAATCAAAGAGCCACCCAAACAAACAAACAGCTTGTAACTTGTGCTGGCTATATAAACAGCCAAAGAAACTGTAAAACACACCGATCCCTTCAAAGGCTCTCCATGGCTGAGAGATGCCAGCTGGCTGCACTTCATTGTATAGAACTCAGGAAATAACCCTGACATGCCCCATACTGCCCTGAAACACTACCAATAAAAACAGTCCCATAGTTTTCTTGCAGTGTCCTCCTGCTCATCCACGAAGCCCCATCAACTTCAAATGAGCATGCAACCACACCCCAGTAACAGACACCAGGTTACTTTCACAACTACCCTTTACACATATTTAAAGCCATGCTGCTTGAAAACCAGCAAAACCCCCAGATTTAAACCAAAGTCTCTCCACATTTGTCTAGTGATCTGTGCCACACTTTGTACAACCAAGCAGTGCACTTTGCTGATACGCAACTACCAATTCACCAACCTCACAGCAGAACTGGGTTTGTCACAAAAAAAAAAAGTGTATACCAAACAGTTTTTAAACACGCAAATCACACTGCTAATTTTGAGGCACACAAATGGAAGCTCGTATCTTGCCAAAGCACTTGCTAGAAAACAGATTTGTTTGGCTAACTTGCAGAAGACAGATTTATCCTTTTACCAGCATTTTAGTGTGGCAGTAGCGGCTCTTTCAGCACTGCGACCCAACCAACTTTTCTTGTGATGGATGCCGGTCCCAGCACGTTGCCTAACAAGGGAGCCTTGTTTCCACAGAATTCACATGAAGCATCACAATATTAAAATATTCTGATTGCTCAGTCCTCCAGCCTCCACATTTTTCATGCTGCTAGAGTATCAGAAATACAGAAGAACCTCTGAAAGTGCTTAAACAACAGACAGTTTTATCACTACAAGTAATTAAATCTTTATAGTGTGTGGCTAAAGCAGTAATTGCACAGTAAGCAACACTTCTGAACTTCCACTCTGATTATTAAGCGTGATGCTCCATACATCCTTTGAATACCCAAGAAGTCCAATGTGACAGAAATAGATAGATAACTACACATAAAAACAATCACATTTAATGCATATTTAGAGGAGCTCTCAAAAATCAACCTACAGCCACCAGCATTTGTTGCATCACCTCCGATAGTTCCACAACCAACTGTTCTTGTAAACATCACTAGGTATGTCTTTCACAAGCACTTTTAACTCTGCACTCTCCAGTGCCTCATGCTCAGCTGAAGGGGAAAGGCCAGGGAAAACCATCATGCAGTTTATAGAAGGAAAGACTATTAGCAAAACTGTGTGGGTTATTCCATGCCAATAAGGACAGCCACCAAACCTGACCTCTGAGAAGTGGGGAAAAAAAACAAAACAAAAGAAACAAACAACCAGTTTACACGAATTCTAAGCAGCCCAATTCAAGTAGAACAGGTAGCTGTTTTTCAAGCACACTGAAAATTCAAAGCACACTTCACCATCCTAAGTGGGGAATGATCAAAGAATGCCTGCTGACACGTCTTTGACACCATCCTTTCATAAACACAACAGTAACTGACTTTTTCCCCAAGGCTTAAACCCTCTGAATAATTAACCTGAAAACAAGGCCTAAGTAAAGGCAAAAAAAACCCAAACACCACCATGTAGCAGTCCAACAAGTCTGATCTAGGAGAAGGATTCTGCAGTTTAGTTCAGCTTGTCACTCTGACAAATTCACTCGCAGTTCTAGAACATTTACATTGACTCCAGTTCCTATTAACTGCAGTTTTAAAGCTCAGTATCTACATACAATCATCTTTTAAAATTGTTATTCTAACAGTCTCAAATATCCCGAGTTCTACTGGTAGTATTCCAGGTGGTGTTTGAATTGCAAGAAAATCAGGACATCCTGGTGTGAAATGAAGGTAAAAGACCACAATCAAATCACATCCCAGATTTCAGCAACACCAGCCTGCTAGGCAGTACAGAACACTCTCACACCTCGAGGACTTCAGTACACACAGCTGTACTCTTCGCTGCTGCTCTGTTCATCTACTGCAAACCCAGAGCACAAACCATCCTGCACAGAATGGCAGGACACAGCCAGCCAAGTAACCTTCATTTACCAGAACCAATGTTGCGTGGACCTTTTGACACACCCTCACCTGGATACAGTGAAATGGGCAAACAGAGAATAACAAGAATCATTTCTGCACTATGTAAATAAACAAAGAACAATAAGAATCATTTTTTGTTACATTTTTGTTACATTTTTTGTTATATTTGCTCTGGTTTTCCAGACTTACCTGGTCTTTTTCATGGGGTAGAAGGCTGACAGGTGGAAGAGAAGCTGGGAAAGTGCTGGAGTACTTTGGTGCTCCTTTGCTTTCCAAACTGCCATAATTCACTCTGTACTGAGGCCCATCCTTCAGTAATCTCCCATTGTTCACAGCACGTTTGGCCCCTAGACGCAACCTCTGCTGAAAGGCAGGGTTGTTGAAAATATTCGCTAGGTCATTTTGACTTCTCAAATACTTCTCTATGTTTTTCAGGGAGGAGCCATTTGGTTCTTGAAGCCCTTCAATTGCTCTTCTCAAGAGTTTGTTCCAATCCACGTTGCGAAGCTCATTACAAGCTCCTCTAGATCCTTTAACAGATTTAGGAATAGTGCCAGGTTTAACCGATGAAAACCGCCCAGGATTATCTGGGTCCTTGTAGGATGCAAGGCCTTTGTTGGTAACTTTAAGAATAGAACCATCTTGAACACTAAGTTCCAACTGTTCTGAAACAGTCTTCTTATCTAATCCATGGGAAGCACAAACAGCATGACAGATTCTCTCTTCAGAAGGCCTTTGCTTTTGCTTTTTAACTTTTTGTATAGCCTCAAGAATCCACTCCGTATACAGAGGGTTGGCAAGTTTTACCATGGTTGACCAGTAATTGTTTCCACCCAAGGGTTACCCATAGAGGTTCCTCCTTATACTTCCAGCCAATCTTTCAGAGGCTGGTCACACCTCAAACACAAACCAAAGGATTCCACACACTGCTTGGATGCATCTCAAAACCACCCATCCTGAAGAGTCGGAAACACGGGGAAGTATCTGCCAACTGAAACTTCCAATCACTTTACGGTCATGGAAAGGTAGGAAGGATTCATTCACGTCGATACTGGTACATCCTTACACGAAAGTTGGTGCAACCTTTAAAAACAAAAAAGGAGGCAGGGAAAGAACAGAGTTAATGCTGACATAGTAAACAGAAGCAATTCAGATGTGTATCCATACTGTAGATGCTGCAGTATGCAAAAACCTTTGTGAGATTACATTAACACTTGCCTATTCCCACCCCACACCAAACAAGCCACCATTAAGTCCTCCACTTCTCACAATCTTCAGTGGATTTAGATTCCCTGACCTCCATCACCCCAACACTTAACCAACTGCTGACTTGTTGGACTATTTCATTCAGCCAGCCAGCAATCTGAAAATACTCTCTAAAACAAATAATTTCTAGCCCCACTGGTACAAGAAAATTACTGTCTGCCAGGGTTACACATGCACTAAAAAAAAAAAAAAAAAATAAATAAATAAAAAACAACCAACCAAAAAGCAATCCTTGGCTGAGGAAAGCCGAATTATTAACCACTGCCATTTCACACACTACAATGTCTAAGTGCCGTGCCATGTGTTGATTATACAATTCAGCCAAGTCATATGCAGAACATCAAACCAAGTTACTGGTGCGATGTCCTTCACTAACACCTAGACCTCCAGGACAAGAAGGAGTCACAGCACTCCTCGTTCTCCAGTGTGCAGCAAGGAGGCACGTGTTTCTGACACAAACTCTCAGGAACAGAAACGAAGATGGAGTAACAGGAGGCATTTTCTCACAAATACACTGCAGCACGGAGACACATAGAGGTCACACTGACAAAATATGTTTTGGTGACTCACAGCTTAACAAACAATTTTCTTTACTTATTACAGAATATATCACTCAAATAGAAAATTCGGCAGCGAAAAATTATATAAGAAACCTGAACAAACACAAAGGATTTAATTCATTCTGCAAGACAATATGTGGAAAAACATTTTTTTAAAAAAGCCACAAAAATTCAGCTAAGACAGCAGTCACCTAATGAATACATAAATATAGTTGACATATTTGTTCTTCCTGCTACAAAATGTGAGGAAAGACTTTTGAAGACATTGACAGACTTGCATAATCACTTGAAATCAAAGGAAAATAAAAACCAGAAGAGGACAACCTTCATTCCCAATAAATGGTTTGTCTTGTAAAGTAAAAGATTCACCAGTTTCACAGCAAAACTGAAAACTGAGTTAATCTGAAACTACATTTATAAAGTTAGGGCAATGATACTACTTGCAGTAATATTTATGATTACATAACTATTTGGCCTCAATTTTATTCGTTTACTCAAATGGTCTTGGATTTCAATCATGTTTAAAGCTCGAGTACTTTACAAATAGGAAAAAAACTGAATTGATGCAGTCAGTATTTTCCAACTTGTTAAAATGATTCTTCTGCAACTGTGAAGAGAATGAGTACAGAAACCACTTTCAGTCCCACACCTTCTCCTCCCTCTACCCTCTCAAAAATCTCTTTAAATATAAACTCTCGGTCATGTTTCACACACTATTACACCTACACAGCAGGATTAGTAACAAAAGAGCAGCTGGTTACTGCTGAATGCAAAATTATTCCATATCCCAAAGGCAGAAATATTAATCAATTCAGTTTATCAATTTGTCATTCTTGGGTTCGATTGATGCTTGGGCATTTTTTGACTTGTAAACACAAAAGTTCATCTGTTGGAATGAGAAGAGACACGACTGGTACAAACACAGGGCCTGAATGTTTGGCTTTCATGCTGTTGATCTACATCAATTGGATCCTGTTTCTCGCTTCCATTCTGTACTCACACACATTGTATTTGATAACAGTTCCGTGTATTTCTACTATTTGCAATAAAAAATAACTTTTTCTATACACAGACTTTTTAATTTAATCCAGCTAGCAAAAGCCACTCTGCCCCTAACATCATTGTTTATATTCACTGTTTTCAGATCGTTCCAAAATAACGCTGTAACTGCAAAATGCTGACAAATACAGGGAAGGAAAAAAGTTTCCATGGTATTAGAAATCCTACAGATCCTCTCACAACTCCAACACTGAAACTACAAAAACACAACAACATAGTGGAGGCTTGCTTACATTCAGACTATTTTATGTGTGCTGCCTACGGATTTAGAAATTCCGTGTAGCTACATGTCAAGCCACAGATTCCTAAAAAGCTAGCTTTGAGTTCAAAAGTTATTCAGTTTGGCTGTTTTGCTATGTGTCTTCATGAAGACAGTCAGTACTTAATTAAACGCTGGACACTGCATTTGCTGAGTCAGATGGACTTGCTCGGTTTTAAACCAACTGCAGTACTGTTATATTAAATTTCATACAAGCAACCACGTCAGTTCCATTAAATTCCAGAGCACACAGTGCAGGGTCTGTTTCAAGCACCTGGATGCTGATGAGCATTTTGGTATAAATGCTATAACTTGTGGGTTACAGGAATTTTTATTAGCCAGTGACTGTGGCCAAAGGTGAGCATAAACCTGCATCTTCATGTATGGTCTGCTGCTGGTACAGGAATTCCACAGCAATTTACATTCAGAACTACATTTTTACTTATTTACTTTAACCTTCCCACGTGTAATACACCCCTTCCACATTCATGCCTGCTAAATCAACACCAGTGGCACACATCAGCAGGAGCAGAGTCCCCAACACACAGGACAGGGTATTCCAATATAAAAAACAATGTTAAATTCGCCCCTTTCAACAGAGTTTAAACTTGTTCTGCATTAGAAAGCCATGCAACACTCTGCCAATCCAATTATGGAATTGTTTTGCCACAACCCAGAGCTTCTGTTCCTCTGCTTTTTTATGGCATATGTACTTGGAGTGCAGCACCCTGACATCCACCACTGATACGACAAGGTCTGCTACATGCAAGACTCAGAACCACCTCCTAACAAACACCTCTGCCAGAAACGCAGTTCAGCTCAGGGATCCTGGAGCTGCAAGTTAAGGAGGTCTTTCATAAATCAAGTTCAGACAGGTGATCCAGGATTGGCAACACAGAGACATGGACATACACACACAGAGTGACTGGATAAAGACCAACACACCACTTTGGAAACAAACTCTGCAGATTCAGCATAAGAGGCCATGCAGAAGTTCAAAATGACATTGTGGTTTCTAAGTTTAGAGATTAATTTCACCAAAACCACAAAAAGGTGGTCATACATCATTTAACATAAAAAGCATGATGCTTACCCAAACCCATTTTAGGAAATACCAATCTTTTAAGAGTGATTAGTAGAAGGCACAAGTCTATAAATTTTCCCCTTGTAATTAAAAAACTTTTAATCAAACCCTCGGCAGTACCCATCCAATCACAGATTTGATTTTCCAGACTGCTAGGTGCACAAGACCACTTTCAAGTTTTATGGCAATGATGATTAAAGCTCTTCCTATGCTATAGGTCGTATTTCAGCTTCTACATTCTGTGGTATCTTATTGTGAAAATAAGAACCCTTGAGGAAGTTTGACTTCACTGCATGACTGACTAAGCCTATTAACAGCCCTGCTACTGAAGAGCTGCAGAACATAAGGATTCGGAAGGTAAAGTACCACACACTACCTTTAAAACATCAAGGCCATCTCTAGTCAAGGCTTGTCCCTTCACTCAAATCATAAATCATCAGACAAACACGGAGAAGTTGCAAAACTGCAGACTGGGGTTTAGAATCCTTTATAAAGTGCACACCTATTGTACAGCTGATTCTAATTAATGAATGCACTGACTGAACATGTCAGTCTTGAGTGTCATCAGTAATCCTATAATCCTGTAATGAGGTCTTCTTTAGACTGAACTAGTATCTGGAATTATTTCCCAGTGATCCAGACTGCGACAACAAGCTGTGGAGTCAGAGAGACAAAAGCAATAAAAAGTTAGCTATGCCTCCCCCCCGAAAAAAAACAATCCAAAACTACAAGTTATTACACAGGTATCCAAAAGCACTTCACAAAATACAATCTAAGGCCTTTTTTGGAGAAAAATCCACTTTGGCTGTCTCGAACATAAATGCAGTAAAACTTTTGAAAACGGAGGTCAACACAGCTATGAAATAAAAACAAACAGAGGGCGGCGGGGGAGGGCGACAGCAGCGTGTGCAACCTGGCAGTGACCTGCGATACCCAACTCCTTCCTGCTCCCTCCTACCTGCTCCGCACACCCGCGGGAGAAGCAGCAGCAGGCCGGCTCTCTGCTGCAGCGTCAGGGTCAGGTAAGGATTGCAGCAGAGGAGGAGGAAGGAGAGAAGACTGCCATGGCGTTCAGGAAGCTTTTTGCCATTTTTCTTCCCTCCAAACCATTACTCCGAATTACACAGCTAATCAACTCAGTATTCCACCCCCGTCTTAATTAATGATGCCAAAGAGGCAAGATACACGTTTCCCCGCCACAAAATACATGTACCTACAAAGAGACAGAGAGAAAGCAGATCCCAGCAAGGACACTTAAAATTACTCAGATCGTGAAGACAGCTACTGTATTCTTGATTTCAATAAGGAAAGGCAACGACACATGCACGCAGTTTAAAAAGACAAACGAAGAGACATCACAGTAACTTCAGAACTACACCCGGAGACGTGGGGCTGGAGAGGTACCTGCGTATGGCTCTGCCGAAGGGCTCGCACGCCGCGGCACCGCACACGCTGGTTTGAGATCACACCACAAACCAGCTCACAACGCGACAGCAGCAGCAGCACCGCCGGGGACACGGCACTGACACCAGCAGAGCCACAAACCCACCCTCCCACCCTCCCCCGCGGAACTTCTCGGCACTTTAAATCTGCTGCTGCAGAACATCACGGAGCACGGGAAGGCGACGTTCACTGCCGGCACTTGACCTGGGAAGGGGGTTCACGGAAAACGCCTCTTCTTGGGCAGGCGCTTTCCAAGAGAAGGAGGAGAGCAGGTTCATGTCAGTGCTCGGTCAGAGGATGCTGGAGGGGAGGGCTGGGCAAGGTCTGAGTATCCACACCGGGGCTCTGGGGGGTCGCACCCCCCCCCCCCCCGCCTCGCCCAAGGCTTCCCTGGATAGGCAGGGCCGGGGCTGCCCCCGAGCCTTCCTGCGGGATTTTGCAGCCCGGGGGAGGCCGAGCACCTGCACCCCCGCCACCGCCCCCTCCACGGGGCATCCGCGGCACCGCCCCCCCCGCGGGGGCACCGATGGTACCGGTCCCCTCTCCCCCCTCCCGCGGAGGCAGGGTTGGTACCAACCCCCCGCGGGGGACAGCGTTGGTACGGACACCCCTGTGGAAGGCTGTGGTTACTTCTTGTATCAGCACCGGTTCCCCCCTCGGGGGCAGCAGTGGTACCGACACCCCCACCCCGCGGGGCAACGCCGGAGCCGGTCCCACCGTTTCCCGACTGGGGCAGCGGAGGTAGCGCCTCCCCCCGCGCCCAGCAGCGGCAGTGGTACCGCCCGTCCCCCCCTCCACCAGGCAGCAGTAGCGCCGGTGTCTCTCCCCCTCGTTGGTACCGCCCGCCCCCGGCGGGAGGCAGCGGCGGTGCCGGTGGCCCCTCCCGCGGGGCAGCGGTGGTGCCGCCCGCTCCCCCCACGCGGGCGCGGCGGTGGTACCGGCCTCTCCCCCCCCCCCCCCCCCCGGTCCCACTCACCTCGGCGGGCCCGGGGCCGGGGGGAGGAGCCTCCTCGGGGCGCCGCAGCGGCTCCCCCTGCTGCCGGCTCCGCCGCTGCCCCCCCCCGGGCCCCGCCGCGCTGCCGCCCCCCCGCCGCCGCCTCGCCTCGCCTCACCTACGCCGCCATTTTGTTTCGCCCCGTTGTACTTAACGTGAATCCGACATGACACCGATTACAGCCCAATGGAGTCTCATTAGAACCTCACCTACCCCCCGCGCCCCGCCCCGCGCGCGCACTGGCCGCGCGCCCTGCCCGTCAGCCGCCCCCTTCCCCCCCCCCGCGGGTCGCGTCACGGCGCGGACCCCGCCCGCCCGCCCGCCGCCATTGGCCGCCGCCGCCGCCACACAGCCCACGCCCCGCCTCGCCGCCGGAGGCGGGAGCTCTCGCGAGCCCGCTCTCCCGTTGGCCGCCGCCCTCCGCCACCGCCCCACCCGCTCCTGAAGTTTGTTGGGAGGGCGATCGCCGCCGGCGGCGGCCGCCGGAGCAGGGGCGGGCGGGCGCGCAACACGCACTCCTAAAGCGGCCCCTTCGATCCTCGGCGACACGCGCGCGCCCCGCCGGCCGCGCGGGCGGGCGAGAAGGGACGAAGCGCGCTCGGCAGCGTCGCCCTTTCCCTCGAGCACCCGCCAAGGGAGGGCGACGGCGACAATGACTCCGCCGCCAGCCGCGCGCGGCTCCCCGCCAGTTTCGCCATGCGAAGCGCGGGGGGTTCTCCGTGTGTCCCCCCCTCCCCACCATCAAAGGGAACCATCGCCGGGGTGGGAGCGAGGCGACACAAAAAGCCCAGCCATGCGCTGCCCCCGCCGCTCCGTCCCCATCGCGCTGCGGCGCGTCCCCCCGCCCGCCGACACGTGCGAAGGGGCGAACCCGAGCGCCCGGCGCGGTGACAAGCGAAGGGGAAGGGGCCGATCCCGGCGAGTGGCAGGCTGTCACCGCCGCGGAGCTGACCTGCGGTGCGGGATGGTCCCCGCGCAGCGCCGTGACCTCCTTTCTCTGCCCGGTTCCTGCGGAATGCGCTGCCCCTGAAACGCGATCGCGGCTCCGCTCCCTCGCTCGCTCGCTCTCTCTCTCCTCGCTCGCTCTCTCTCTCGCTCGCTCTCCTTCTCTGCCTTCTCGCTCTCTCTCTGCAACCAGAGCCAGGAACACAACAACAACACAGCCTCCCCCCACCCCCTTCCCCAAACACACGCACATTGGCGAGACCCGGCGGGCGAGGGGGTGGAGGGAATCCCCAGCCCCGGTGGCACCGGTTACCCCTTCGCCGGCGGCGAGGAGCGCGGAACACCTCTCCTCCCCTCCTCCCCGCTCCTCTCCTCGCTGCCAAACACGACCAGGTGGACGGGAGGACCAGACACCAAAGCGCCCGGCGGGGGAGGGGGAGCCGTGCTGGCACTTGGCGTTCATTTGCAGTGATTAAAGCACCCGGCCCGGCCCAGCCCAGCGGCACTGGGCGGTCGTGTCACAGAATCACAGAACGACCCGAGTTGGAAGGGACCTACAGGGATCATCGAGTCCAACTCCAGTGGACAGCCCCAACATTCACACTGGGTGTCCGCGGGCATTGTCCAAATGCCTCTGGAATACTGTCAGGCTTGGAGCCCTGACTGCTTCCCTGCGGAGCTGGTCCAGAGCTCCACCACCAGCTGGATGAAGAACCTTTTCCTAATGTCCAACCTACCCTCCCCCTCCCCGACACACCTTCCTGCCATTCCCTGGGTCCTATCATTGGTCACCAAAGAGAAGAAATCAGTGCCTGCTCCTCCTTCCCTTCTGAGGAAACAGTAAGCCGCAATGAGGTCTATTTAGAATCACAGAATGGTTTAGTTGGAAATTACCTCAAAGCCCATTCAATTCCAACACTGCCATTAGGAATTTCTTCCTAATGTCTAATGTAAATCTTCCCCCTTCCAGTTCAAACCCATCCACCCTTGTCGTATCACTCCATGCCCTTGTAAAAAGTCCCTCCTCAGCTTCCCTGGAGCCCCTTTCAGGTACTGGAAGGCATTAGCAATTGAAGTGTCTCCACCCCAGCTGTGACACAGGAGAGCCTTTGCCTGCGGTTAGCAAGGAGGAATTGAGCTCCTCCCCTACCTTTTTCTCTCAGAAGGTGGGGGGGAAAGGCAGTAAAGTTTGGGGAGAGGCACGTTGGACAGGAAGGTGTCCTGAGGGGATGGGGCTGCCCTGAGTGATGAGGTGACTGAGCAGCCACTGCCTCATGAGGAGCCCTTAGCCACCCTCTGGGGCTTGGGTTGGGGTTTTCCTCTGATTTAAGATGTCTGGGTGGAAGCACCACCTCAGGCAGGCTTTGGGAAACCCTTCCCTAAGGGCTTGGGCTGAGGAGGAGGGCTGAGTTTGGGGCAACCATAATTAGTCTGAGAGATGAAAGGAGGGTGAACAAATTACAGGTGCTGTCCTCCCCTTGGGTCTGTTGTAAATGTAACAAGATGTTCTGAGGAGTGTGGTTTAAAGGACAAGGTGATAACATGTATAGGTTTGAACTCATTTATTTCTCTGTGCTGTCTGGAGTCATGCTGTGAAAGGCCACTCACCAGGTCGAAGTTTTCATCTTTGGGATGGTTTTCTCAGCTACGGATGGCAAGTAACAGTTTTCACCCAAACACGACACGACAAAATGATGCAGGGTACATTCCATAGGGTACCACACCAGGAAAAGGTAATCTGCCTACATGCTCAAGCAAACACCAACTAGACACTCCCTATCTTCCCAAGCATGACCCATCTGGAGGTCTGCCAGACATCCTCTTTTCCCTGTCCTGTGGGTGGTATGTGGCCTTAAGTGCCTGTTTGCAAAGGCTTCTAAAATGGAGATCTGGTCCTGAACGAGAAAAGACAGAGATAAAAGAAAAAGACTCCTTGTAGAGTGAGTGGAAAATGCCCTGCCACAATAAATTTGGGTCTGACGTACTAGCACAAATAGCCCAGTTGTGGATGTTTCACACTTGGAGGTGTTCATGACCAAGTTGGATGGGACCTGGAACAACCTGATCCAGTGGGAGGTGTCCCTGTTCATGGCAGGGGGTGGAACTAGATGGGCTTTGAGGTCCCTTCCAACCCAAACCATTACATGATCCTAAGGTGGTCTTTCCCAGAACATGTATTGCATGCAAACAACATTTCCATAATAGAATACTAAGCGTTAAGGTTTAGTGCAACTTTTTCAGGCTCATTTGCTGGAGATACTATAGAAGGAAGCTCTTTGGTGACGTTTTAGAGCATTGTGCAATTGAATGACCTACTTACAGAAAGCTACCGGGTGACAATAATATTCCAGCATGTATCTGTCATACTGTACCTGTTGAATAAGGTTTTAGTCTTTTAACAGCCTTTTAAACATACAGCAGGAAAATTAAATGCTCAATGACCTAATATTTGTTGGGAAATCCTTCAAGGCTCACATATTATGCACGACTCAGCTGTGATTGAAAATAGTTTTAAAATTATTGGAAACAACATAAGTCATTACAGCACAATTTGTAGCAGAGCATCACATTTGCAACACTGTTCCAAATGTAGTGTCAACATAGCCATTATAAACTTCTTTTTTTCCTTCTTTCCAGGAGATTTACAACTTGGTTAGTGGTAAAACAGAAAAATAACCTCCTGAAACTGGAATCTGGCACGGCCACATCCCAGTTCAGGAAACAAAACACTGGAGGAAACTCCACAATCTCTTCAGCCATTTTGAAATTCCAAGTGTGCTTAAGACAAGTAAAAGCACAGAGAAAAATCGTAATAGCACAGAGAGAAATTGTAACAGCCTCTGGTTTAAATACTTGCATTCTTTCTTCTTAATTTAATCCTTTTCCTAAAAATACATTTTATAGAACAACATGTCATTGGGTGTTGTGTTCCAGTTCTTAACATATCCAAGAACCTCTTGTTTGAAAGGAAACTCCTAGGGATCTTGAAATTTACAGGTGTACCTAACTCTGTATAAATTGTGGGCTTAAGCACCTGAACCTCTTTAGACATGAATCATCCTCAAGCGGTCTTCAATCCACTATGCCCGTCAATTATATTAACCTCCAAAACAATAATTTCAAAAGAGTTCTATCCTGTGAATTTAGGGCAGTTCAGTTTGAGGCAGTGCACGTTACACAGATGAGCCATAGGGATCTTGAATCTAATTGAGAATGTCTAATATTTTGCATGCATTTTTGTTTGTGATCTAGATAATAAATGTTTTGGGTTTATTGTAAAAAAAACCCCAACCCACTACATTAAAACAATTCATGAAAAAGTTATAAGCCCATCAAGGAAGTTAGTGTGAGCACACTTCAGCACGTCTCCTACTGTCAGTCTTTGGGTATTTACTATCCCACAGCCACTACAACACTGGTGAATTACAACAGGTAGTGCCCCTGAGCAGTAACAGGCGCCTGGACACCAGCATATGGAATACAACCATTCCATCTGCTGAAAAGATGTCCCTGGTATTAAAAAAAATCTAAAATCAAAACCACTCTCTCTCATCTGCTTTTAGAAGGAAGTACTACGGCCCAGTTTGCTCTGTTCCGTTACATTTCTTGCTTTAATTTTTCTTTCAATGTCTTTATCTAAAGGATATATTCCCCCCACCCATGTGGAAAACAAATATTTTATTGCATATCTAGATTGTAATTTACATAGGAAGCATATCCTTCTCTGCAGAAGTTCTTAAGATTGTTCTAAAAGTGTGTGTACAGTTGCTGGTTTTGGATCACAAGTGAGAGCAAGCAGGAAGCCAAGGACTGAGCATGGTCTGAGTTAAATTCAGTTCTGCACAGTTGAGATCTTAGACCTGCTGTCTGTAAAGCAGTGCTGTAAGGCAAGCTGGAGGATCCTGGTGAAGTGAAGCCCAGCCACATGCAGACCAAATCCATACATATACAAAATAGAACAGCAAATTACAGTTTGAACACTCTTTTGAAATCAGTGAGAAAATTCTTGTGCGTAAGATGACTGCCATGTATAAGGATAAGAGTTTCCCTGTGAAGGCTTTAATTGCTGATGCCGTTCTACGAGGGGCTGTTACCCATTTAGAAACAATTATATAGTTGTCTGTGTCAGTATGGTGACAGATCCCTATTTACCTTTGGAGCTGCTAGAGGGGTAAGTCTTGACCCCATCAAAATCTGGCAAAACCTCCTATGACTTCAACAAAGCCAGGATGTTCCTTCTATTATTGCTGTACATCATTACACATATGACTACAGCCACCTGGAAATTGCCTTCCCTGGTGTATGTTGTTGAAAGGAGTGACCCTTGGGAGAAAACTCATCCTAAGAGTGCAGTGAGTTTCTTCCCAGCCTCTCCATTCAGCCTGAGCGTGTCCCTGCCAATGAGCTGGACACAGATATTCTTTACCTATACCACTGCCACGGTTTCAGCAGCTGCCCTGTTACCCTAACCTCCGACCTCATATTCCTTCTGGATTAAATCAGCCTTTCCTTTTTTCACTTACAAGATATTTTTTACTGTCTGTTGTATTGAAATTTAATCTGAAAGCTTAATCCATGTAACAGTCTGCCTCCCTGAATACAAACCAAACATTTCTTGTTTTATGTATGAGGGCATGCATTGCTACACACAACAGAGCATCTCTGCCCAATTTAAGCACTATTAATTAATATTAATATAGATTATATTAAAATATACAAGAATATATTTATACACACACAGAGACACACTCAAAGTGAATAACCTGTGGGACCGTTTTCAGATCATTTGCTGTCTCTTCTATTACATTTAATAAAATTGAATATTAGTAAGAAATAGACTCCTGGTGTCATCTTACCGATCTGGGGGCTTTTTAATTCCCCAGACTAACAGATGATAAGGTAAATGCTGTAAGACTCTCAACCCAGGAGTTGTAATTGGCACAATATTGTCATTTAGAAATAAGTGTTTGTGGTAGATCACCTGCCATCCTATGGGACGGACAGAGACAGTGACTTCTTATAATAAATGCCACATGTTCCATTCTGGTCTGGCAAATACACCGCACTGCTCTATCAGAGTACTTCACAACCCTTAATTAATTATTTCCTGCAAGTGCTCTGTTGGTGAATGTATATTTTTTTTTTCTGTTCTCCAACCAGAGATACAAAGCACCAAGCTTAGAGGAAAATCCGGCTGCCTGAGTTCCAAGGGCCCTCCTTGAGCCACAGGAGATCCAGTTACCCAGGAGCTGTGCCAGTCATGGAAAAGAAACTAGTGGCCAGTTAACACATACCTGAAGCCTTCTTAGCAGGGCGAAGTGTTTTTGCTGCATTAACTGTTATCCATGTTAAGAGGCAAAAGGATGAATGGAATTTAGGAGTGCAAAAAAAAGGGTGCAAAGCAGAAACAACCCCGTGGCTCTTACACATCATAGTGTCTCCTGGTGTCTTTCATACACGCAGCATGTCACAATACTGCGTTCAGAGCTTCTACTTACACACATGATAAAGGATTAGTAAGTGATTAATAGATGTTTTAATTAATGGTAATCAATTACAAGTCCAATGTTACCAGTCCATATTTTATAACAACAGCTCATCATCCTCTGAAACAGCCTATTGATGTGTTTAAACTCTCTATGCTTTACATAGGAACACCTCCTAATCTTGTGTTAAACCTCACAAATGGAATCCTAATACAAAGCGTGACTCCAAACAAATTTGCTGGAGAAAAACGGATTAGCACCTAGGCTCCACAGTAAATTGTCGGTTATAGCTATACTGGACTTAAGTTTCTCCTTTTGCCTTGTAAAACACACTGATATGACAGGAGGCATTTTGCTGCTGTGGGCAAGAGAAGTGTTGTCTAGGCTAATCCCGAGAGGAAGGTCTGGGATATTGCAGGACTCTATATCAACCAGCATCCCTGAACTTTATGCAGCTTCGTAGTTTCATACTTTACGGTCATACTTTGTGAGGACAGCTGATGGGAACAAGGATGGAATTGAGAATGAATAAAGATCAGTTTGCTCAGAGCTAGTGAAAGCTGCCATCACCAGCTCAGGTCCTCCTTGCTACTGTCCTGCTGCGCTTGGTTAGTCTAGGTGAAAGGGGAGGGTGGGTGCTGCTGTTTGCAGGAGCCATTTTAACACCTCAGCTTGTCTTTGTGAGCTTTACAGTAATTAACTCTCCTATCATTATCGGTTGACTTTGTCCACAGGTTTCAGTTTCCCTCCCGCTGTTCCCTTTGGGGATATTGGGTTGTCACTTTATGAGAGGGGGGGATTCCTTTTAGAGTTCACACAAAATCCCTTTCACAGCCTCCCAAGAGCTTTTCAATGCCCTCCAGACTACTGGAAGACTCTCTGGGTCTCTGTTTGAATGAACATTACTTTTATAACTTTCTCCAGATCCAACTAGACAAGAAGAGAGAGGGAGGAAAATAGCTGCCCCAAAATGCCTGGCATCCCACTTGCTGAGCCCCTCAGATGAAAAGGTGGCCATCCTCAGTACTTGGCAGCCAATAAAAGAGACTGTAAAGGCAGCTTTGCTAAATAAGGTTATTTTGAGCCTCCAAAGGATCCTGACAGTCCTTAACCGAACGAATCCTCACCACTTCCAAGTGTGATGTGGGTGTACTACATCCTAGTGCAGCTTCAGCCAGGGGAAAAAATTCAGACTTGACGTTGTTGGCAGCCTTTTATTGGGCAGACATTGCCAAGAAACATGGAGAAAAAGGGGGAGGAGAGACCTTGACCATATTTTTGCTAATCCCATTTTCATACAGTTTCCACTGTATTTAAGTCCTATTAATAAACTGAAGAAGTTGAAATGGCTGGAGAACGTCACCAGCCATGTGAACTGGGGCCTCTTCTGATGCCACCCAGCCCCTAGTGTACAACAGCACCAGAGAAGCAGCCAGTCACAAGAAATACGACTGAAGGGCATACCCACCACATTTCAGGCTCAACTGATGGTGAAAACCCTCACCTTCCTCTTTCAACTTCTGCTCAGCATCTCCTGGCACACCCACCTTCTCATAAAGGATGGGAGTTTGAGAGGAAAGCCCCATGACAAACCAGCTCCTAATTTGCAGAGCCCAGGCATGGAAGAACCTTAGCTCTGCTCTGTATTTAAAACTGAGCAGCCTCCACTCTGGTCTTTTCCTTTTGCAGCTTGAACCAAGTGAAGTTTGGCTGGTCCCAGGACCGAACTGCTCTCTCCAGCTGGAGTTTTAACTAGGGCTGTACGATGTTTACTTTCTTTGTTGGCAGCATTACTTGTGAGGTTTCCTTGCTAAATAAAGCTCTAACTGCACAAACAATTTATTTCCGTCACTTCCCATTGCTGCTGCTCCTAGAGCAACTCCACCTCTGTTAGCGAGACAGGGCAGCCTGTCAGAGCCGGGTGGCTGTACACCACATCATTTCAAGTACCCTTCAGAAACCTTTAGATTTGCTCAGTTCTGCTTTAAAAATACCTAGTGGCTGGCATGTGTTAGCGCTCCCAACCTGACTAACTCTGGTTGGTAAATTACTGTTACGCACAGTGGGATTTTGTATTAAATATCCTTTGGGAAGGGAAATCTGAGTGAACAGGGATTTGAGGGGCCAGAGGGACTTGTTTTTCTGTGTCCTGTGAACTACTGCAGTGGCTCCGGAGAGCTAAGGCAATGATGTATCAGTGCTGGAAACATGAAAGAGCCTCTTCCTACACATTGAGCTACACAGACTGCCTCCTCCGTGGTACATGGGATAGGGAGCTGGTGATTTATCAAGATGCCAGGGAAGGGGTTGCATTATCCAGGATAATGAAGCCCTTTGTTTATTTAATTTAAAAAAAATTAATAACTAAAGAGGGGAGTTCTGCCGCTCAGCTGATGGCAGGACCTGGGCAAGCAGCAGACTGTCAGAACTGTTTCCTTAGCACTGGCCAGAACCCCCCTGTTATCCTGATATTATTCCCCTTTGTTATTCGATATCCCACAGTGCCAGCTAAGTCAGGAGTTGTCACACTCCTCGCTGGTGCAGCGGGATACAAAATAGCTGGGGGTGGGGAGGGAGACTGCGATGGTGAGGAGGTGGAAGGGAAAAGGCCTTTTTTTTGTGTGAAAACAGTAGCACCAGCTGCATCCTGCAAGTCGCTAAATTAGCCAGTCAGTTGTTTTTCTTTTAATTTTTGTGTGAATTCAAGAATAGGTTGTGGATGTCTTGGCAACTCATGAATGAGGCTCTTTATGAAAGAATTCACCTTGCAGAGGGCTGCTGTCAGATGCACAAGCCTCTTTCCATTAATTAAGCTGCAGTACATCCCCTCTTTTTTACCCCCCATCCCTCTCAACGCCTGGATAATCAGCCCCTGCGTCTTTCTATAACATCCACCGCTGTCTCGCTTGCTCCTCACAGTATTTCACCCACTCTGCTAATTCTGGGCTGCCAGATTTATTTTTTTTTTTTTCCAGACACAGCTTATTGCTGCTAAGTAAGATATTGTGCTGCCTGAGCTAAGAACTAGGATGAATATTCTGCTCTGCTGCAAGCAGTAGCACTCTCTGTGCATTATTGTCAGCTGAAAGGTGGCCTAAGAGCAAAGTTGGATATTTTCAAAAGCTCAGCTGGGAGTTAATCAACTCTTATTGTCTTGCAGCAGGAGCTGGGTGCATAACTTGCTTGCAGTGAATCATCCCCTGAATTGTGAGAGCATTCTGCCATCCTAGAAATGACCTGCCATTAAAAGTGGATAAGCTAAACTGGATCAGGTTAGGGAGTGATTACAGATGTAATTATGCCTGAACAGCCTGGGGAGCGAGAGTGGGCACCACACCCTCTGTCAATCCTCACCCAGCTTTGCTGCGCTCCGAGCAAGATGTGTGATTGAATCGTCTTGAAGTATTTAGTGGGGATACTCGTGTATTTTTGGTTATACACCTGCTTCAGGGAGGAATCACAAAGGCTTTAAAACCACTGGAAGGTTCCCACTGACTGATGAGCTCCCTACCATACCTTAAGTGTTTGCACGTTTGGACTTAATTGTGTATGGCTGATTTACAGTCCCAATCATTAGGAACAGAAAGATACAGTGTATAGTATTAATGGTAGACTTGTAAAAATGATCTGTTAGTTTTCCTTCCCTTCCAAGTAATGCTGAACATTAATTTCCTGCAAATGAAGCCATCTGAAGTAGAGTGCACAAAATAATTAATCTTTGGAAACTCTGGACTGAATTAAAATAATTTAAAGTTAAATAAAGAGCTCATCTGTGGCCTCAGCACTCTTTCTGGGAAGCAGGGGATATGTAAAAGAATGAGAAGTAAGGCAAATACCATATTATCTAACAGGAAAGGAATCTACAAATACATGTAATAAATTCCCACATTACATCATAAAAATAACTTTCTCACAAATTCTGTCCTTGCACATGCCAAGACGCAGAGAAGACCAATATATTAGAGTAAAACTGAATAAGCAAATAAGAAATTACTTTCATTGGAAATACGCATTTTCCAGTTTGGGAGTTGGTGGCATATTTTTAGGGGTTATCAAATTATCTGCTACACTACAGGTTTCCTTACACTAAGAATTGCTAGAATTTGAAATACCGTCTAAATTGTAAACTTGCGGAGGTAGAAAAACTCCTCGTGAATGCAGGCAGCATCTCAAAGGATGGGCATTCACCATTAACTCAGTGGTTTAATTAGCAAATACTGACTTTTTAATCCAACATCATAACATGGTTAAAATTAAAGCATAAACATAGCTGAATGGAAGACATTCAGGAATAAAAGGGAAACAACTCCATCTCTATTAAATCCAGGAAAAATAAGCCTGGCTTCATTTTTTTTTCGTTTGTAATCTGCTCTGCAAATCAGGTCCTGACTTTCTGTGCCTATGTGTAGCCATTTCAGGAAGGGCAGTAAATAAGCTGGGTTTATTTACCTTCTGCAGAGGGAATCTGTAAAACCAAATCATTAATATTTGTAAAATAGCAGTGACATCCTCACAGATGAATTATACACAATAACAACATGTTCCTAAACCCCAGAGACTTCCAGCAGAATATCCTTGTTCGCAACCCTTTGCCCTCTCAGCCCACCTGCACTTTGTTTCTTTCAAGGTTTCACATCTTTGTTATTTAAAATCTTTCCTTGGCTTCAAAGCCAGAGCAATCCAGGCCTATCAGAGGCAAACCTTCTAATGAATGGAAAATAATGTGGCGGGAGAGGTTAAATACAGCAGTGGGCAGCAGGATCTTTTGAGTTATAAACACACTGTACTGTCTCAGGTCTTGCTGAAAGCCCTTTGCCTCAGTTTGCTTGTTTGTTAAACAGGGAAAACACTACACTGTCTCTTAAAGAAACCAGCCTGGAGCTCAGAAATGCTCCTGTCTGTATAAACGCTGGGCATTGTTAGAGAGCACATGCTCAGCTTGGGAGGAGGGTTCAGAACACAGCGATGAACCCACTCAATTCCAATTGCTGCATATGGGTTTATTCCTCTTATAACAATTAACCTCTTAAAAAAGAATTAGCACAGAGTTTATGTGTTGACTCTATCGACACTGGATAATTGCTTTTAAAAAAAATCATCTATAGTCCAGGAAATTACATTTCTCCTTTTGCTTCAAAAATTACAAACTTCTGACTTCCCAGCTGGTAACGCGAGCAATCAAAATCAGGTCTCCCGAGTGCACTTGCACGACACACATGAACAACAATCTCATTTCATAAAGAATTAACCCGCAGCCAGCCACATTAACTGGCTCCAATTCCTGCCACAAAGCCCATCTGATCCCAGTACTGCAGTTCCCGCTCTGCATAGGTTGGTCAAGGAGCAGCAAACCCTCTCAAGCCCTGTCCTGCCCTGCCCAAGTTCCATGGCAGAGGGAAAAAATTTGGGATAAAGCACAGACCTGAAACTCGAAATCTCTGGCTTTGTTTTCTGCCTTTCTTATAGACCACCTATCAGTAAGTCACTTAACCTCCCAGAGTTTAATCTTCTCTGCTATCATACAGGGGCAGTAATTCCTCCTTTGACTGTCTTTTTAATCCAGAGTATAAATACAGCAACATCACTCACCCCTCCTCAGCTACGACATCCAGGCACTACTGCGATTCTAATCGCTAACAGCATTCATCACCCTTTAAACAGAAGGGCCTGCTTCAATTTGGAATTCCCTTGATTTTATCTAGTTACAATCCTCTTTGCAATTTCTCTGGGTTTTCTTCTTTTTGAGAGAAGGTAGGAGGAAAGAAGTTCGTAGTTTTGGGCCAAGGATTTAGTTCATTTAATGCCTCAAGTGTAGGATCATAGAAATGAAACAGAGAACATAGATCCAAATCCGGAAAAGCAGGCAAATTTAACCTCTTCCAGCAGGATTGCTTCCTAAAATGCGTTCTTTAGAGCTTAGATTTAAAGCTGGCCCGCAAATGCAAGTCCAGAATTAATATATGACTTAGTTGTGCACTTTCCTCAATGAGCTACTTTGAAGTGGCCCGGGTGTAGAGTCCCTCAACACCTCTCCAGCATTTCACCTTGCTGCTTGCAGGTGTCTTTTCTTGATGTTCAGTCTAAATCTTTCTCTGCTGGATTTTAAACCACTGCAACCCTACCTGTAGTCCTAAATCTATTCTTTGCTGTTATTACTGTGTACTGCAAATGGTTATCTTGGGCAAGCAATTGCCATGTTGCTCACCAGTAACCAGTTAAGGAACCTGTAGCCACTTATCTCTCTAGTTTGAAATACTTTTTAACTGAAGGATTCAAACAAACACCGCCGCATTCAGTGGTGCCAAAGACCACCAGAGGGGTTTGTGATACAAAACCCAGCCTGGAGAATGGTTATTCCTATGTCCAGAAGGCTGACTTTGCTGGCATACGTACGTGCTTTTATTTGAAGTTTCAATACTGACAACCCTTCACACCCAATTGCCTTCTCTTGGGACAGGAACATGAGCCTTTATTTCTCTTTGATGTGAGAGCTGCCACTGCTGTGATCTCCATCATGAGCTTGGCAGTATTAAGCACATGTTCTTTGCAGGCAGGACTGACTGCTTGACTTGAATGACTACATGTTGACCTTGGGGGAGCTGCAGGGGTGTATGTGTTTGTTTGTTGTTTAAATTCACCTCCTGCACCTTGGGTGAAAAGAAGCTTTTAGACATAACATGATCTATGCAGATTTAAACAGCTGATTTCAGCAGCATCTTACATTTCTCAACACTGCTTTATGAAGTTTTGAGGCTTAGTACAGGACTTTTTTAGATCAACAGATGTGACAGGCCACAAAATGTGAAGAAATAAAACCATTCCCATATACACCAAGAAGCACCACTACCTACCAGATTCCCCGCAAGGTGTCTTCAGCATGGATCCAGGAAATCGGTGCTCCAAACTGCACAAAGACTTTAAGACAGCCTCTTCCAGGGACAACAGCCTGTCTTCTTCTCTACTGCTGAATTATTGTGGAGCACAGCAGTCCTGAGTTCAGTGAAAAAGGAGGCTGTGTATGATGTGCTGGCTCAGCTGAGGGGCATCAGGAGAACAGAGAAGGAGGTGGAGCTGGCAGGTTCCCCAGAGCCTGAGCCTCCAGCCCCTGCTTCTGTTCCTGCTCTGACTCGTCTTGCTGCAAGGGAAGAAGCAGCCTCTCTGCTCTTCTAGGTACAAGGCTGCTCTAGTGCATGTGGAGCCTTATGGCTGTGTTTAAGAAGGCAGAATTATTAACTCCCATTTCCAGACAGTTTTAAAACTTGTATGATTTAAAAATCCCTGATGAGGGAGGATCTGAAATTCAGGAGGCATCAAGTCCAATTCAGAGAGCACTTTGTTGACAGAGACAGATGAGTTACATCTATTCATGGAAAGAAAAACAATTTTATGACCATACAATTGAATTATTTCTAATTAATTCATGATCTATATTTCATACTGCTGAAGCAGAGTCCGAGGCACGCTAGGAAAAATCCTTCATGTGGCATATCCTAATGGTGGCAAGGATGCCGAGGCACTGATCCCATTAGCAACAAGCTTTCTTGAGTGCGTACCTCATCTCTTAGTTTCATTCCCTTGTTGCGGACACGCATGACGAGTTAGTACAGCACCAGGGAGCAGGGCAGGGCAGATCCTGAGATCAGAGCACAGCTCAACCAAAAGTCAGCCTCACCAGGCAAGTTTGTGGTGACAAGATAGGTCTAAGGTCAAGGCAAGCAGTTGATCCACAAGTCAGAATCTGTACTGGGTACAAGGATGAGCAGGCAGAGCCAAAGTCAAGGTCAAGCAGACAAGTTAGCCTGTGGGCTGGATAAATAGGGCCCATTCATGACCAGGCAGAGGTGTGGCTACAGCTGAGCTGGAACCCAGCATTCCTGCCCAGTAGCCTGGGGCTGAGCTGAAATGGGGCTGGTGGGCAAGGGCGGGGTCCTAGGAGCCCCCAGGTGAGGCTGGTCAGGGCTGTCAATGCTTGTATGCTCTGGTACATGGAGGCACCGTGTTTCCAAGCTTTCTTTCTAAACAAATGCCATGAAAGTGCCACGCATCTGCCTGCTACACAGAGCAGGGCTTTAACTCGACACAAATAATAACCTGATCCCACAACCCCTTTTATATGTCTTATTACAGCCAGGGTAAGAGGGTGTCTGCACTGATGAGGCTATTTCAGTATGATAAGCTGTACTAAGTGGGCTCCGTTTTGCATCAGTGGTGTGTATTTGCATATTGCACTGCCAGGGAAAAGGAAACCTTCCACGAGTTTGCCATGCACAAAAGCGCTGCTGCAGGCATCGATCTATGTGTGTGAGCAGTTTTAGTGAAGCCAATGCTGTAAAAGTGCTGTGTGGGTGCTACCAGGGCTAAATTAAAGGCTCTGCGATGCTTCCAGTTCCTTGGATGCTCACTGGAAAACTCATTCATGTACTTTGAGGGGGTTGCCTTTTGATTTATAAAATTGCATACGAGAAAAGAGTGGCAAATATTTTTGTCTATGAGAATTCAAATATTCTTTTGGAAAAATCATTCTTAGAACAAACCTTAAGTGCAGCCAAATCTTCCCATACTCTTTCCTTTCAGTCCTTGATACATGCTCTCCTGTTGAAAGGCAGGCTGGAAGAGTTGTCCCTATTTCCATTCTCTACAACACTTTTTTTTTTTTTCTATCAGCTGCTGATTTCTGATTTTTTTTGTTCTCATTTCATTTGGTTTTAAAACTGACAAAAACCAAAATGTATCTTATATTTTCCATTCCATGTCACATTTTGCAGCTGTGTCTTAAAATTCCACCATCCAACACAACCTTATTCCTAAATTAATGCCATTATTTTAGGCCAGGACCTTAAAAAGCTGGCACTGCATTTAAAAGTCTAAGAAGACAACTTTTATATTAAAATCCTATCATATCTATATAAAACTATAGACACATACACATATGTGCATATGCACACATACTTTTAGTGTAGGTATGTGTTACGATGGGTATATTTGCAGCCTATTAAAATGATGTAACAGATTGCCAGCAAAAAGTGCAATAACAAGATTAAGACCAAAATTACAATCCCCAAGCAAGAGAGTCCTAACATGAACCACTTCATTCTGCTCCTATATTTGCATCACTAATTTATCTACAGAAGAGCTTTGGGGGAGAGGGGAGAGATCCTAAGGCTCCCAGACTGTTTTTCCAACCAGATTCAGGCTGGGTCTTGTTTGCCTGACGTGGAAACGCACTTTTTGCTGAGTATGAACAAAAGACTCACCACATCAATTCAAACAGCAGCTCCGACAGAGATACCGATGCAGGGAAGTTATTTAGGGATGTGTCATGCCCTGGGATTCAAGCAGAACCTCCAGTGGGCACTGGTAGCACAGTGCAACTGCTTTTCTCTCTCTAGACCATCATGTCATGGACTTCCTTCAGGGAAGCGTGATGTGGTTTAGCAGGGCAGTGCTGGTGCAGAACAAAGCATCACCTCCAGGCAAAGTTGGTGGGAAGGAATTAATAAACAAAGTTACCCATAAAGTGAGAATGCAACAGCAACAAAAATGAAAGTGATTGTAAGCTGTGTTAATGCATGGATAATTCATACAGTAAAAAGAACAGAAGAGAAGCGCACAAAGCATCTCTTCGGTGAATGGTGTAGGAAAACCTGTCAGCAAGAGATGTCAGATCTATCCTTTGTAGCCTCACTGAGGTATTTTGCAATGGAACAATCAAAACAAATATGCACAACCCAATTATGGGAAAAGAATCTTCTTGCAGTTTGGTGCTAGGAGATCCCTGGCAGTTAGCTTTGCAACATCCACTTTCTGCACTGTGCTGGGGCTGGCTGAGACCACAGAGCCACAGCAAGGGCCCAGTCTGGCCACTCGGTGAGCTTATGTAGCACCAAGAGCGCAGAAGCAGCTCTGAGCCCTTGCTACACGGATGCAGCGAAATCACTTTCCCACTTAAACTGTGCAGATCCAGAGTCTGGGGTTGCATTTGGGTTTTTTTTTTTTTGTTTTTTTTTGTTTTTTTAAATTCTTGTTAAGCTGTAACAAAGGGCTTCATTTCTGGCTCCTCAGCTTCTGCGGTTTCGTATTTATGACTCTGCGTCTTGGACTTCTCAGGTGGTCACCCATCTCTCTGTCTTAGAGCCAGAGTCCTCTCTGTCCTGTCTCCACCAGAAGACTCATTAGCACCAGCAGGTGCTGAGTAGCCTCATGATTTCATCAGATTCTATAGGGTTGGAAAAAACATTTGCTGGACCACCAGGAAACAAGCAGGAATGATATCTGGCAAGCCTAAGTCCAAAAGGGAAGATTATGTGTTTTCAAGCCATCAGGGACCATTCCACATCACACAGCGACTTTCTGACTTATTCCTCCATGCTTCAGCAAGAGCAGACGCAGCGCGACGGAGGCTGCCTGAGGGCCCTGGGAGAATACCCCCTCCTGGCTCTTTGGCTGCCTGGGCTCAGGGCCAGCTCGGAGGAACGCAGCTGAGAGCAACCCCATGTCCTTTGCTGGGTTGGACGCAGTGCTGCCGGGAGGCCTCCACCAGGGCTGACACTGCTTCCTGCAGGACCTGCTTTTAGGCTAAACTCCTTCCATTTGAGTCCCACTCGAACCAAAGCTCCTGCAGTGCCGCAGCTGTGCCTATCTCTGGCTTTGGGACCATTGCTCTGGACCTCAAACCTAACCTGCAACTGACTTCTAGCTAGATCTGGACCTGCCTTCACACCTCGAACCTGCCTGGTGCTCACTGGGCTGTGCCAGAGCCCCGTTAACCTGGCTGCGCTTGCCTCGCTTGTCTCACCCGGGGCTGTGGGACTGGTGGGACTCCTGCCCTGCCAGCTGTGTCACTGTGCTCAGCTCCCAGCTCACCTTACCTCACACCAGCCAGCTCTTGCTGCTCCCCAACAGGCTCTTCCTTTCAAAATCTCTGCAGCTTTTAAAGAATGATGATCTCAGCAAAAATGTCAACCCGTTTTCCTTCACAGGAGAACAGAAATAGTGGAATTGGCCAGAAATCAAGCCTACCACTTATACTCCCGCACCACAGAAGGAGCAGAATTAGCAGTTTTGTATTGTTTCCTCTCTCTCAGCTGTAAGAAGACAGGGCTAGAAACTTTGGTAAGTCTTAGTCCTCCAGCAGCAACCTGTAATCACACTGGCCCTGCAAAGAATACCACCGCACCAGCAAGTGTCATGAGACTGAAACAAATATAAAACAGTCACAGTAAGTCAACAGGAGTGCAGGGAAACTGCAGTTGACAAGTCAGGATGCCCTTTTCTTCTTCCTCTGCTTTCCTCTCATCCCTTCCTCCCCCTGCTCCAGCAGATTTTGCTGGTGGCTTGGCCCCTGCTCCTGGAAGAAGCCCTTTTGTACCTATTGCTGAACTCCTGCAGCAGCTGCTTAGACCTCTTCCTGGCACTCTGTTGTGATGCAGGCATGATTGTACCATAAAAGTGGTGTTCGCCTGCCATGAACCCCAAGGAGTTCAGCGCTAGGAAGGCAGGCTGGCAGGCAGCACGACTGACTAAGCTTGGTTTCCTTAGGAACCCAGCCTAAAAGAGCGAGAAAGTAAGAGCATGTGTGTTCTGGTAGGCAGTGAATAATCCATTAAATTTCTTAATTAAAAATTTGAACATGTGTCTGCTAATTACATCACCCTTCTCCTGCCCTCAGAAAGCAGTAAATGAGCATGGCTGCACACCTGCCTGTGTGTTTATTTCCTTAGGATGCTGCTCACTTGCTCAGCAACCCAAATACCAGCTCAGGTAGCAGCTGCCATTGTAAAAACAGTCTGTGGAAAAGCGATGACAAATATTTTCTGTTTTGGTAATGAATGGCAAAACTGTTCACAGCAATCCTGCTCACTGTTGCTGCCTGCCCTGGATTTGTGGATGTTTTTCATATATCAACCCTGATACCACCAGGTCTCATCTCAGACAGGGCCATTTAATGCCAGCAACGCACACTCTGCTGACCAGCCACCTGAAGCCTTCTGAAGGGAAATAGCTGGCTTAAAAAGCAGGCTGGAAGGACATGAAAATGAACATAGACATTGTCTGTGAACTCAAAAACTGCAGAGAAAGGTCTGCCAAGGTGCTAGATCCTCGGAGATCCTCAGTCCTGCGGAGATAGTGTGGCACTCCACATTTCGAGCACACGCGGGGCGAGGAGCCTCAGCATGCTAAAGGGGCGGCTCAGATTAGCCGTTGTCTGTACAACTCAGCACTCATTGCAAATGAAACGTGCTTCTCCCTCTGTAAGTTGCTCTGTAGTGATTCTCCTCTGGTGTACAAAGCCTCCTCAGCTGCTCTGAGCTGGCTGGGTTGCAGCCACTTGACATCGGGCCACAGCCTCTGAGTTGGGAAGGCTGCTTTATTCACTGCCTAGAGGAGCAGGATCATAGTCAACATTGCTGTTGTTATTCACTACAGCCATTAATTTGGCAGGAATTAACCAAATTCTGGCGGGTAGCTTATGTTTCTGTGCATTAGCATGGCTGAGCTGAGCTATAGTGGGGGAAAATCCCGATTTTTGGCTGCTGTCAGAGCAGGCAGAGGCCAGAGCAGGAGGTCAGTGTGGCACGTATCCAGTCACTCTCACCAGGTGTTCATCCAACGTGCTCTCCTTGAGACCTGTCCTATCACAGCCTGCTGAGCCGCTTGGGACAGGGTCCAGCTGTGATGGGGGTTTGTTTCCTTGGGGGCACTTAGAGCCATTCTGGTCCTGCACAAGACCTTCTCCAACCCGATCTCAAAAACACTCAATAGCCAGTAAGAAACTCTGAGCCCCTAAACCCCAACATGGCATTGCTAACAAAGCCCTGCCTCAGGACTGTGACGGGACCAGTGAGATTATCTTTAAACTGGTATTTTTAATGCAGTCCCTGACTGTTTTAAAGCTCCACCGGTGATTTCTTGAGAGGTCATATTGAAGGCTTCATTATCTTCAGGGGTGCAGATGAGGAGACAGCTGTCCTGCTGCTGAGTTTCCCCACGTTGAAGTCACATCCATCGGAGCTGGTTGGAGTTTGGCCACTCAGCTGAGGCTCTGCCAGAATCACTGGATGAGTTCTCATGTGAGGTGAAGCACCCGTTATTGCAGGGGAAAGAAATTAACTGGTCCTCCCTTTAAAGAAAATGGTTATTTGTTAAAATCTGAGGTATCTGTACAGTTTTGGATGGCGCATGGCAAACCCAGGGGCACACGAAATCCCAAGCAAGGCCACGAGGTTAACTGGCTCTGGTCAGAAATACGGGGCCTGTCTGGGCCGGGGCTCTCATCACAGAGGAGGGAGCCCAGATCTGAAATTCAAAGATTGGCCTGTATTTCTGGAGTGTCAGCTTCCAGTTCCAGAGCTTGGTCATTCCCTGAAATACCAAGCTCATCTCTGCTCCTTTTGCCTTTTCCTAACTTTCCAGAAGGGTGTCAGAAGCATTCGGGGTTCTTCTGGCAGGACCCTGATGCACTGCGCTGCCCTGCAACACGGGGGTTGTGGTAAGCGTGTTGGGAGGAGAGAGCAGCTCTCGTTGAGGTGGGTCTTTGATGTGGCCTCATCTGTCCCAGAGAAGGACCACATGCAGCTCTCATGGGTGACAGTCACTGCTGGGCAGGCACCAGGCTTAGCTTTCCGTACTGGTTTTGCTTCCTTGGCAGAGTGTGGTGGCTGTGCCGCCGGGGACAGGCTGCTGCACATACCCTGTGCCCTGCAGCCCAGGCGGGATGGCACCAATGAAGCACTGTGGCGGGGTGAGCCAGGGCACGTGGCCGCAGCGTCTGCGTTTCCGTGGGTCAGCATCACTCCCTTTGGCGCTGCAGTGGTGGAGGAGAAGCGCCCAAGGCTCACACCCAAACCTGCTCAAGCTGGGAGCGGGAGGCTGAGTCCTCAGCTGGGCTCCCCAGACAGCGCTCAGTTACTTTCCATTTGTGTAGGGAATGGGTGCGTTTAATCCAGAAACAGTAGCAACCAAAAAGTCATTTTGCTAAGCAGCAAGATCATCCACCACTTGGGAGAAGCCAGAACCATTTACAAACTGTTTTCACACTTCAGTGAGGAAGAGGCTGCATGTTCCTGACTGCAGAGCAGAAGACAATCCTATAATAATGCCTCATCTTTACCAATCATTCCAAATTATTCACATGAAAGATCCTGCTTTCTCTCTTGCCCTTTAATGAAGCTCCTGTTGAACCAATTATTCACTAGCTAGTCGCGTATTGTCAAAAAGGAAATAGCAGCATTTGTCGTTAGGAATGAGGTGATTGGCAAGGCACATGGCTCTGGGGTGGGTTTTCTTTTTCCCCTTTTCTACTCTGAAGCCATAGCTTTTAGCTGGCAATTTCCACTGCTATAATCTGATGGCAAGTGATAAAACGCATCAGACTGCAGTACTCAAATGAGAAAACACTCCAGATTAGTGGGAATATAATTATGTTTTTCATGACATTGATTTTTTATTTTCTAACTGATAAAAGTAAACAACTGAGGGGGGGGTGTGTGTGCCAAAAAACAACATTTAGACTTTAGTGAGATAATTAACTCAGCAATTAAACATATTTTGTATTCAGCATTTGTCCTCCGTAGCACACAGCATATGTGACGTTTGTCCTTTATTCAAATTCTTGCTTCTTGCAATCTTTTCTGTCAGCAGGAGTGGCAGCCAGTGAGAGTCCTGCATGAGGGCCCTTCTACGGTGCTTCACTTGTAAAGATGAATATTCACAGCTATGGATTTGGAAAGGAAGAGGCAGCCAAAAGGAATCATTAAGCTGAGCTAAATGAGCAAAATTGAGAGGTAAGAGATCTGTGCATCAGACATTTGTGTTTGTTTTCTTTCTGCCAGTAGCGTTTGCAGGGGGAGTAAACCAAGCCCCTTGTGATCCTTGCTGCTCTGTGTGCTGCTCAGCGTCATCCAGCTGCAATACGGGGCTGCAACGTCAGCTGCCCTGCGCTCTGATCCCATCCAACGTCACAGCATCGACATAGGCTGGCACACGGGCAGGATATATGCAAGCAAAATCAAACAACAAGAACTGAAGAGAATTAAAGAGGCTAAGCCTTTGGTAGGGCTGCCTACTAGTTCACCATAGTTGATTGCAGCGTGAACCTTGGGAAGAGGTATAAGCCACAACAGATCATTAGAAACCTCACTGGCTTTTAGCACAGAGTAGTTCTCTCACCATCAGCTCAGCAAAGAGCAAGTGTGTCTTCAGGGAAGCTGTCTCAGGAGGTATGAACTACAGTACAGGAGAGAAGTCCTCCTCACTGCCCCATCTTCATCTCCTTTGCACAAAAGTGGTCATTACGAAAAAGTTACAAGGCTAGAACAAATAAAATGTGCTATAGGCAGGACCATGAGGGACAAGCAGTGAGTCAGGTAGAGGTGTGCAGATGTGTCATGCAAAGGCTGACACCACTACAGCAGGACAAGCCAGATGGCAAAGCTGCAATTGTGCAAATTAATACCCAAGCATACCACAGTTTCTCTTTTTTGTTTGAGACAACAATATGTGAGCCTTCTTTCCAGGGCAGAACTCAGAGCCTCAGGGAAACTCAAATTTATCTTCCTCCTCTGTGAGACTCCCATGGCCCAGTTTAAACTGCGGCTGTGGCGGGGGGGTGGGGCAGGGGGTGGGGAGGAGGGCTAACTTCTGAGCTGGCATAAATTGCTCTAGCGAACACGCTATGACAAGTCATTCCAAATTAATTTCATCCTGTCCCAAGCTGTATTTGCCAGGTTATGTGCTAAAGTGTTGTTTCTTGCTTTGTCCTGGAACAGTGCTGCATAATAAGCATCAAGCCTCAAGGGGCTGCTTTACTGCTAGTTTTAGGCAATGAAATGTATCACGGATGTACCCACGATACAAATCAACCTGTACCTGCAGCAAAACCTCCCCCAGACCCAGCGAGTTCATCCTGTGCAATTGGTGCCCGTGTAAGGAACGCAGAAAGTTGCCCTGCTGAAGGCGTTTCAGTGTCGGACCCAGACTGTGTTTGTTCTTGTGCTGACCTTGGGAGATGAACAGGAGAGCGCTTCGTCCCCGCGCTGCGATGCAGCCACAGCAGCTGGCTGTGTGTTAGGACAGGCCGGACTAAAATAGGTCTGTCCACGTGATGGGTTGGTAGAGGAACCCTCGGAATCCTGCAAGTTATTGGAGTGCCATCAACAGTTCCACCAATAGGTGATAGCCCTGAAAATGGATCCTGAAGCTGGGTCAATGAGTTCACCAATCCACAGAGACGACGGCATCTAATTTTTGGGAAAAGCTATTGTGATTGGCAACTGTCTCACCCCTTAAAGACCCCCAAATCTACACTTTGTGAAGCTAATCAGGACAGGAGGTGTGTTTGTGGTGAAAGAACTCAGGAGAGAGATAAATCCTATGGGAACAGAAGGCAGTGTAGGAAGTGCTGCCCAAACAGCAGATGAGCAATGGGGTTTTGAGCAGCATCTACTACAAGCATTAATATGAAGAGATTAGAAGAGTCACCATTAACTTGCAATCCAAATAATCTTAAGAAACTGAGATCAAGGTAATTTAAACCCAAGTAATTTTGCTGACGGAGATAGATTTGGCTGCTTTCTTTGCTTGTTTGTTGTTTACATATCTTCCCTCTTCATGTCTTTTTGTGCAAAGTGCATACCAACAGGCAGGGAAGAGCAGCCCCTCTCTGCTTGCACTTTAGCTGTAACAGCATTGGAGTGGGTAGGTACCATCCTGCCTTCTCTCCGGAGGCAGTAGAGGTGCTCTGCAGAGCATTTCAGAAGATTCTGCCCAGCTCCCTGCTCTAACGTCTCCTCTGGAGAGCACGGCCTTCCAATCGCTTATGTTTGGTACTGACAGTCACTGGATGAGAACAGCCAGCAAATATGTAGGGCAAGGCAGGATCTGCCTATTCCCAAGGACCCCCAGATTAGGTATGTTCAAAACAGAGCAATTTTTAAGTATGGTGAAGTGTTACTGCCAGCATGAATAAGAAAAATAATGTGTAGAATGAGAGGATATTTCCAAGTTGAATTTATTTCTTGAAATATTCTCTCATATGCTGTTATTATTCCACGGTAATGCTTCTTTCAGGGAAATATTTTACACCACTGTTAGCATCTTCATGGCACCACAGACAGGGAGGCCTTCCAAGCACACAATTTCTCTCGCAGTTGGTTTAGGAGCCCTTCCATTTGTCAATGCATTTATGCTGCACCACTGACTTGAGATATTTGATCCAGAATAACAACAATGCTTTGCTTTGCTTCATCCATGCCTACGCTCCATCTCCCTTACAACCACTGCTGGGCAGCAAGAGGGCCCTGGGAAGCAGGGAACCCAGCCAAAGCTTGCCCGTGAGCACCTGGCAGACGTCTGATGAGGAAAGAGCCGCACTTGATCCTTCTCCCATCTGAGAAACAGCTCAGGTCGCCACGGCACTGCACGTTGGAGATGATCTGCCCGCTAAGCTATAGCCCATTTACGATTTGTGGTTTTCTAGTCTGACTTGGCTGCATTTTTTGACTTTTCATTTTCTTTTTAGGGAACCAAACTGTTCACCAAGTTTGGCAGCTGATGGCTATTAACTGTCACACTCCAATAACCAGGGGATAGTTAGAACAGCATTAAATATTTGCACTGTGCAGCAGGGCTATACTTCATCTCAGAATACATATATACCAGCTTCCTTCTGCACTGGAAGAAACCCCACCTTATTGCTATTCAAATCTATCCGTCTGTCTCTCTTCCCATGCTGTCATTACGCATGCAAGGCCTGTCAGTGCCACTGACACAAAATCCCCTCTCGCTTCATGCCAACACCAGTGACACCTGAAAAAAAGCAAGACACAAAAGAATTACTGCTTTTAAATATTCTATTTATTTGGCCTTCATTTCTTAACAAGGTCACTGATCCCATGTCTTTATAGAAGTACCTCATACTGCCCTGCAAAGGTGCGTGCTTCCTCTCACAAGAACAGGTCATAGACAATTCTATGTGAAAAGTGGGCTTGAGAACTGAGCTCTGTCCATTTTGTGTGTCCCTCTTTAAACTGTGCAGCTTTGTTTTGAGCACAGTTTTTCCCCCTCCTCATCATAACTGCCATTTTGAGTCTAATCTTTTAGGAAATGTCCTACATCAGACCTCCTTGTGGTCCGCTTTTAAAAGCAGAATTTATTTTGGCCTCTGCAGGAAGCATTTAAAGCACATAATGAATAATGTTTGACACAGGAGTCAGTTCGCAGTCATTTCAGATTAACAACACTGCTCAGAAAAACCCTTGCAGGGGATTAGACCGAGGGAAAGATGCTTAGGCAATAACCTCCGAGGCGGCTGGTTGCTGAACTATCCACAATAGACATGACTATCTCCGAAGGTCTTAAAGTGTGAGAATTATCTCTGGGCAGAGAACAATGAGTTGGTGAGATATAAAACAATGGGCTCGTGCTCTGATGCAAGCAGTTAGTGCCACACACGTTCTCTTCTCATTTCATCTGCAAAGCTTTCAGACAGGAGCAGTTGGTGCCCAAATTAAGACTTCCTTTCTGCCTTTGATCTTATGTAAAAACTAATGAATTGTATAATCTCCACCACCTCTGAAATCCCGCTGGCTGGAAGGGAACTCTCCCCACCTTTCCCATGCCTGGCTCAGCTCGCTAACAGAGCTATATTTAACAGCAGGCCAATCACATGATCGCTGCAAAGGAACAGCACAAGGATCTGTAATCCTAATGCTCCAGAGCTGCCACTGCTATAAATCCTTCACAGAATGAGTTCCTTTAAATCCCAAACATGTCATCGCACATTTAATTAACAGTTCTTTATGAAAACTGTGGATAAGACACTTTAAATTAAAGATTGTTCCTGGACTTGTCATCCTAAAACAGTCTGCATTTCTATTGTCATTCTCTTGTAGCCTATTTTACCTCTTTGTATGGAAAGCTTTTTTCCTTTCCTTTCCCTTCCTTTGCCTTCCCTCTGGAACTCCCAAACAAGGAGGAACAGCTAGTGCTATTTTTTAAGGGTGGACAAAGAGTTCTAAATTACTTCATGTACACAAGGGAAAATTCAGATAATCACAAGATCAGCAATGAGTCCGGGCAGAGATGGGGCTGGTGCCGCCCGACTTGAATTCCTACCACCTTCCCCTGTGGAGTTCACATCTTGTTGAGCTTACTGCCATTAGATAGAGAACGAGATTGAAAGAGGACAGGGTTCTGCCCAAAGAGATGTAAAAAATAACGTTCTTGCCCACTCACAAAGCCTGAAGACCAAGTGCACTGCAGCCTCTCTCAGTTGTGTCTGCAGTTCCATTTTCAGTCCGATATATTCCTTCCTTCTCCTATGCTAGCACATGAGAAATGTAAGGTCCAGAGCATTTTTGAGAGCAACACTGCGAAGAAATCAGACAAGCCTTAACTGCACAAAGCTGTTACGAGCGGGCCCACAGACAGACCAGGTCTATCAGACAGAACCTGTGAGCCCAAGCCCTTAAATAACAGAGCATACTTACAAAGCAACAATCCGTGCTGGTGACCATGGAGATCCACGGCCCCATGAGGATCTTCAGAAGGGGCTGGATCGAAGCTCCTTGATGTCCTTGCAGGGATACCACCACATGACCTCCAAGACAAGAGAGCCTGCTCTCCAAGGAGTCAGACCGGATACTGGTCCAAACAAGGGAGCTGGGGTCTTGATTTCTCCCCATGCTCTTTGCAACACACAAACTGTGATAACAACATGCAATCTCTGCTCTGCAGAGAAGTGTGAAGCCCACACTTAACAACATTCTTCAATGAACTCTAGCCATCAGTCTTTCATCTCTCCCGTGGTACAAACACCAAACTGATGCTCCTTCCCTCCCTTCCTGCTGAGATCACCCTGGAACACTCGCCTGGACACTGAAAGCCATGTGTAAAATGTTGGTTAGCATGCACTGTGGGTTAAGCGCCCATTCTTGCTCCCATTCCAGTATGACATGTGGAGGAAAGCCAGACCCACACCAATACAAACCAAGGAGTAACTATATGACAATTTTTTATTTATCAGTATCAAATTACATAGCAAAGTAATGAATGCAGTGTCAGATCACCTCTTTGAATACTGTAAATACAAACAAAATCCAGCATATTGCTCAATTACCCACAGTAAATTAAAAGTTTAAAAATGTGCGTTTCAGAGACTGTTTGGCATATCCTGTCAATATATCCTGCATAAATATTTCTGTACCTCGTTTTCACTACATGTACCTTAATTAAATGCAGCCTCTAGAGAGCTCACCCAGAGAAGATGGGATATATCCATGTATGTTCCTCATCAGCATGTGCATCTGCCCTGCAATCCCTGGAAGTACCTCTCCAAGCTCACCGACAGATGAGTGGGACTGCCTGGTGGCCAGATCCTGCTCTAACGCAGTGCCAGACCCAAGCCCACCGGCATCTATGTGAGATGACTGAGTGCATGACACCAGCTTTGGATCAGTCCCTGCAACTACCAACAAAACAGCTGTTTACTGTCATGGGAACTGGGCTGGATCTGATGGCTGGATCACCTACACTCAAATATGGAAGGGAGTCCTTGGGACATTTACACCGCTCTTTACATCAGTGTCACTACAGAAAGAACAGCTCCTGGGTTATAACTTTAAGTGACAAATAAAGTCAGGCCTGTTGATGTCACGTAAGTTGAATAGGATTTGGCCACAGCTAGGATATGAGCTAGGGTACAAGCTAGGAAATCCAACGGAAGGATTGTAATGGCGTTAATCAGCAGTGTACGTGGGATTTCCTAATAAACTGTGTAAACAGAACAATTTCTCCTGACAGATGAGAGAAGCTTCACTTAGCACTGTTTCCAAAAGTTAGGACTACTGAGACGTGGTGGTGGCATGGAAAGGAAAACACCAGAGAAAGAGATGTTTTGTTTAGAATACGATGAACAGAAGTACAGAAGCGTTGATGCAGGTAATTGGAAAGGTGAGGAGAGGGAAGGAGGAAAGCTTTAGGCAGCAATCCCACAGCAACATGGGAATTACTCTTGATCCCTCCAGTTCACGAGTATCAGTGGAAGTCGGGCTTCTCTGGGAAGGTACAACCTGAGCGCTTGATAATCACGCTGGCTGCGTAATGTCCGGCTCGGATGCACTCGGTCACGGGCCGGTCATAGACGAGCTGAGAGAGGAAGCCTGTGGACAAAGTGGAGAGAAAAAGCAGGGAGAAAGAAGTTAGACCAGTTGTTATGAATGCATCCATCTGTCACAGGGCACTGGAACGCTGGCCGAACCATACGTACGTGGGGAGCTGTCTGGTTTAAATTTAGTGCTGCGCTGAGCAACCCACTGAGCTGGAGCGCTGCTGCTGTTCTTTCTGCCTGTGGTCTCAGCCACAGCTCCACACAACTGCTACACCGCAAGCTCCTCTCAGGAAAAGGGAAAGGCCCATAACAAATAACTGTTATTGCTATTCACAGATATTCACACAAGTGTTTGCAATGAAAAGATGAGGAATTTTACCTAATGAGAAAAGTTCAGTGACATTTGTTGCCCTTGACTATGTGCAATTTAACCTAAGGCTTCAGAAGCAGTGGGTGCCTCTCAGCATGTTCCGATTCCTACACAGCCAGCAAATTGTGCGCAGAGCCTGGCACCTTGCAAAGCGGGACACTGGGTTAACTGCTTTGGCTAACGAAGCCCTAGTACACATGGCTTAGACAACTAGAAATCACTGGGAACTGGGTGTTTTGAAAACCAGAGCACCTCATTATATGAATAAAAGCAGAGAGAGTCTTAAAAAGCAGATTATTCATAGGTACTTGGAAAACGAAGCACAAGAGGCACCACAAATGTTACGGATCAAGTCCCTCATGTCTGAACCATTCTATCTTGGCTGAAGCCATTGTGACCAGAAGCATAACAGACCTCATGGCAGAAGGGAAATACCTATTCTAACTCTGCAAGAGGTTTTCAAGATGTGAAAAGCAAACTTAGTATCTTATAATTTAGAACTCAACTCTGGCACTCTAGAGATAATATAGTATTCACTTTTATCCTGGTTTTTATATGTTTCAGATGTATCTCTCTTCCTCATCCAATTGCAGAAGGAAAGTGAAACTTGCCTAGGAAAATCAGAATTTGAGCAAGCTGAAACACATTCTTTTTAAAGCTTTCACCCACCATTTTGAGCTCCTGTGTCATGTTCTGACAGGCCTTGGGCCTTGACAGCATGAATCCAATCTTGAAGCCACGTCTCTTGTAAGTACTGCTAGCTCAGAGGTACTGATTTCTGACATTTTACAAATTTGGATTCAAAGCTGATGTGTTCTGCTTGCTTTCCTTCAACAGAGTCAAATACACTTTCTTTGTTCAGCTTGGTTTCTACTGGAACAAGGACTACCTTATAATTCCTCTTTGTGGCATGTTAGAACGTATTTTTCATAGAATAATGGAATGGTTTGGGCTGGAAGAGACCTCAAAGCCCATCCCGTTCCAACCCCTGCCATAGGCAGTGACACCTCCCACTGATCAGGTTGCTCAAAGTCCCATCCAACCTGGCCTTGAACACCTTGGTCTTACATCTTTGTCATCTTTTAGAAGATGACAAAAATATTTTATGCTATGCCATGATGTCTGTTCCTTGAAGAGTAAAAATAATGTAAAACACGAGAAACAAGGTCAGATGAACCAAGGATAACACTACTGAGCAACAGATCCCATTTTCATGAATTGCCAAGATCTTTCTTGGCTCCTTGGCCATGACCAACAGTGAAAAGAAGCCCAGCTGATATACAGTTTTCTTTAACCTGCATAGAATGGGAGGAGAGTTTGAAACTCCTCAATCTGTATATGAAATACTTTTCATGGGAATAGAGAGGCCACAGAAAGTAGGTGTATCTCGTGACAATTAGGAGAGAACTTGTAAGTTTGACATCAATACTTCTCTACAGAACTACATATTAGCTGGAATGTCACAGCTATCGACTGAGACTGGCAGGAGAGAAACAACTGCGTCACCAACAACAGTTAAGTCTGTAAGCACAAGTGGAGAAGACACGAGTTTTCAGTATGCAGAGACGAGAATCTGAAACAGTAGGAAATTGCACTGTGAGTGCTATCACTGGTGGCAGGCAGGGGATGACAGACAACACGACAGTGTCGGGATGGTCCAGCTGTAACAGTCATAGCTGGGTAGCAGCTGAGGAATTTGCCTGGCAGAAATCAGACCATTTCTGAATAACGAGATGAAAATGGCCTGGTCTCCATTAAATTAATATGCATTCTTAGGAGAAAACTCTCTTGGATAGGTGGAGAATGTCAATCATTCGAATTAAACTGCCTGGGAAGCAGGAGCTTGCCAGCACGCTTCTGGGTGGTTAAAGCTTGAGAGCAAGCTGTACCCGTGTGTAAAAGGAGGCTGTTAAGACAGTCCATTTCTGACTCAGTACGCGTCGAAGATGCACTGGGCAGGCCTCCAAAGGCGAACACGAGATGGGGTGTCATGCAGAGCATGAATTCAGAAGGGTTTATACAAGAAAGAAACAGTCCTCTGTTTTTATGATCAAGGAATCAAACATCTATAAAGATGAGAAAATCCAAGGAGCAAAGGACCATAAAACATTAATTGTTTTTCCATACCAACTAGACGAAGACTGTTATCACCCCTCAGGCTCAATGGAGTTTCAAGCTAGTGCGTATCTTTTGTCTTCAGTGAAGCTACTTCTTATATATTCTGATCTAAGTGAAAGCAGAATCAGGTGAAAAAACATTCTGTTCTAATTGGGGATAGAAATGAGAGCCCTCCGTGAGTTCAGAGTGGTGGAGAAATGGCATTAGGAACGGCTGCCTCATTCGAGACACCTAGAAACTGCAGTGGGGAGTTTGCCCTCAAACCATTCTCTTGTCTGTTGAGTTTCTCTTAAAAGGTGTGTGTTTCATAGATGAAATAGAAATAGCAGTATCTGACACAATATCGCATCGAATGACAACATAGACACACATATCAAAACCACAGAGCGACATCACATACTAAGACAAGGCAGTTGGCAAAGCAGCCCCCGAGGGAACACCAGGAAGCACTGTTGTTTGAGCAGAGAAACAAAGAGCTCTGCTCTATCAGGTTGGCTGCCTTAGCTGCAGAATGTTCTTTTTCGTTAAAGCAGTAAAAAGCAACATGGTCACAACTTAACAAAGAGCTTGCCACCTCTGGTATGTGAGGTGCTGCCATGCAAACCCTATGAGCCATTTCCCAAGGCATGGGCTCACCTCGAGTTCCAGCTGAAGAAGTTACTGCCCCACCTGTTTTTTCACTGTCCTTCTTTACTGCTGGTATAACCTCCTACTCTGTCAAAATGAGCCAGGTTGGTTTAAGCTGTAGACTAGAGCACATCTTTGCTAACCAAGCTGACTGAAGCGCAGGTGGGTTAGTGAGCACTCCAACGGCTCTTCCCATGTGCAGGGCAGCGGAGGGAAGATGCTAAGCGGTTGAAGGCTGTAATTTCTTTAAGGTGCTGTGACCGGAAATGCAAAAAGGTAAGTGAACATGGCCTCAGACTGACTTCACACTGCTCCGACAGCTCCACAGGCAGAAAGGGCAGGACTGAGCTCACAGAACCAGATCAGCCCAGCACACACTAAAGTAGTTCAGCAACTCTTTACCTGCTGCCACAGCCTGAATGAGCTCCTGGCTGTCACTGGAATGGAGGGCAGGAAGCAGCAGTGTATTTGGGCTATGCAAGACAACCTCACTTCACAGATTTTACCAAAACACCTTCAGGCAACATTGCCCATAACGATTTCTTTTCTGCTCAGCAGAGAAAAGAGTGTCTAAGACCACTTTGCTCTGAAAAGTGCACCTGACATAACTGTGAGTTAATCTTTATTATCTCCAGCATCCTTACTCCACGTGCTCCCAGACAGTGTTGATCTTCGTTAGGTCTGCACACAGAATGGGGCACAGAAGAGCCAAGTTGCTTTCTTTCTTTCTGTGCCTACTACCAAAGGAAAAGTTCTGTGAGCCAAGTGCCAGAAGTGGTGCTTGAGCCTCAAAACCCAGACTCAAACCGAGGGCCTCACTCAGATCTTTTGGGGAATGGCAATGCAGGTCTGAAAAGACACAGCAAGGCTGTCCCTCACTGCCACAAAAGGTGTTGTCTTTACTCTGCTACTTCTTAGAGCTGAGTAGCCCTTAAAAACCATTTAAGGAGAACAATGTTCATTTTCTTGTGGCTGGCAAAAGGAGACGTAGAGGCAATGTCACAGAAATCAGTGATCTCTCTGAAAGTTTTGTCTCTGGATTATCCATGGTAATTCCGAATGAGCACCTCGTGCAAGTGCCGCTGGACAGGAACGGAGGAGTCCAAGAGTGGAGAGTTTAAAACAGTTCTGGTCTGTCTCAGTAATGGTTTAACAACACTTAAAACCAGCTCATAGTGAAGCCAACTGTTTCACTTAAAATTGTACACTTGACAATTAATTTTAATGACTGTTAATTACTAATGCTGGCTGGAAATCTGTTTATAGCCTCCGACACCCAGCTCTCCCACAACTTGTCTTTCTGCAGTCTCTCTCACACTTCCAACCTTTATAAGATGCCCAAGGCAAAATTCACATGTTTTTTTAAATGAAATAGAGAAAAGCAGGGGGAAAGCAATTATCAAATGCATTCATTATAAACAATTACAAGCTGACCCTGAGTCAGAGCCCCTCAAATATTTGTGCTGTGTGATGCTCCCAGACAAGACTCCTCTCCCAGCTGAACCCTTAAGTTCCTAATATAATCCATGTCAGCCAAACCATGTACCAACAAAACCATCCCGGCCACAGGAAGGCTCAGCAGCAGCTGAGCTGCCTCCTCTCTTCATGTATTTAGAGTTCCTACAGCTTAATTTGTGACTGCCTTTTTAAATGGTGCTATTCCACCAAGGGGGACAGTTGGCAGCACCTCTTCACGCTCTCGCTCACACGCAGCGTTTCTCACAGTCGCTTGAACGCTCGTCTATTTTTATGCGATCCCAGCTTTCCAGGCCAGCCGCGTGGGAGGGTGCAGTTCTCAAGAAGCATTACCCTAGCGATCGACAGCCTCCGAGCTGATAAGGCTGAGGCTTTTCTGGATGCCTTTAGCGCTGCCAGAGGGGGTTAATGTTGGGGCAGCGCGAGACCGGTCAGTTGTGATCAGGTGGTTTGCAACACTGGTGCCAAGCGCCAGCCAGCCAGCCTGGAGTGTGTAAAAGCCGCTGGCATACGACGGCTCTGCGGTACAGCCACTGATCGACGCGCCTGACGCGCCGAGGCTTCTCCTGCTCAATCCCGAGGCAGATGGCGAGTATCACAGCCAAGAACTGAGGCGAGCCAGAGGCCCTGCCCATCGCTATCAAACCGATGCTGGCTACTCCAAACGCAAACGTCTTTGATAAAGGGTGGGATTTGGCTTCCATTCTCATGTATTTTGGCACTGTGGTCTGACACGTTAGATTTGCAGTATGTAAGACAAATTAAATGTAAGCATCTTCAAATACACTGCACTTCTTTCAGCCTGCACACACCTTACCACTTGCTCTCTCAAAATACTATCCAAGAACTATTCCACACGTGCACATTTAAGTTATTAACCACAAATGTCTAGGTGTACAAACAGCATCTTTCCCTCTCTTTGAAAATGAAACGGCTCTGTGCTTCCGCAGACCTGTAGTGCCAGCCTAATTACAAGTGAGAGAAAACCCCCTTCAGAAAAAGAGCCATTTAAGATGTGTACCTAACAAGTGGCAACCTTGCAATCTCACTCTCGCTGAAAAGAACACGAGCAAACCCTTCCTGACTATACCACTAGAGGAAAGTTTTAATAAAAACTAATTAAACTACAAAAATCCCAAGTGGTTAACTGATTTTAGGGGCTAAATTTCTGGCAATTCTAATTATCCTCTTGTGGCTTCACTTAGTGTTTCACAACCATGACAGATGACAATGAAAAACTGCAGTGAAATTCATCCTCCCTGACACCATGCTAAGCACTCGCTTCTCCCTCTCCAAGTAAAATCAATACCATGTTTGAGTAAACACGGTTACAGCTTTATTAGGATGTCTCGCTTGTTCTGTAACAGCTACTTGAAGCTGTAGTAACAAATCGACTCAACTCAGTTAAACCTAGAGAGCTGAGTAAGAGGCTCATCGATAAGGTTGTTATAAAAATAAACTGCAGGAGATCAGAAGGCTGGAACAAACAGCCTGGTAAATGTCAATATTTCTGCTTCCAGAGAATGACAGAACCATGAGATCATGGATAAAATGGCTCGGAAGCCTACTTTTACTTTATTTATAAAATGGTCACGTGCTGAATGCATTTCACTGCCCATGGACATCCCTCTGACACAAACCTCTTCTTTTCTAATCCCCAGCATGAATTCTAAACCAGGCAAAGCAGTAAGCATTGGTATTGCTGTCCCTGCCCCTCTTGTTTTCTTTATATTTATATTTATGGACACAGTTTGAATGCACTGAATTTCTGTGAGGATAACTCGGATGGGTGTACGCATTCCTTGGTCTGTGGTTATACAGGCTCCTATTCTAGACTGGGATTTCATATCTTTTGCCTCTTTAAATCTCTGTTACAGTCCTGGATCGATACTGATCATTTACTGATCACTCATAACAGTAATGTCCCTTTAAGTAAAGTAGATGAGCGTCAAACTGACCTGCAAGCACTGCTACTGCTACTGCTTCCAGCTGGGACCATGTTTTTTCCATTATCTACTCTTTACTGCAACCTTGCCATCTTCCCACTTCAAGTAGAAACCCACTTCAGTGAGGGGAAGTGACTAAATTATGGGAGGCATAGACTGAGATGAGATTTTAGGAAGAAATCCTTTCCTGTGAGGGTGAGGAGGCCCTGGCCCAGGCTGCCCAGAGAAGTCATGGCTGCCCCATGCCTGGAGGTGTTCAAGGACAGGTTGGATGGGGCTTGGAGAAACCTGATCTAGTGGGAGGTGTCCCTGCTTATGGCAGCGGTGTGGAACTGGATGGACATTAAGGTCCCTTCCAACCCAACCCATTCCATGATTCTGTGATAATTTAACAGAGATGGCTGCAAAGCGAGCAAGGATCCTGCTAACCCCACAGCCTGAAAAGTACGTTTATGGCAATCTCTATTGTACCACAGCCAGTCCTATTAGATGTGAAATATAGAATACAACTCAATGTACTTTTACATTCCATTGTGCGCTGTTGTATCTCCTGCGAATACAGCATCAGCCTCATCTGACACATCATTTCTTAAGGGACTAGATCCTGCCCCGATTCCCAGGGGAATGTTCTTGATGATCCAATCTGACTAGTGCCTCTGCCTCTGCTCAGAATACATTAAAATAACATACAAATATTACCAACATTCTACAAGCAAGGTAATAATAACTCATTAAAGTAATTCCTAACCTTCCACACGCACATTTTCTTTATCATTACGTTATTTTCTAACACATGACACATTAACAGAGAATGAAATGTTATGAGGCTGGGGATAGCAGGCGTGACAAAGTATTCTAAATGGTGATGATTTGCTTTGAGGCGTTGAGTCAATTTGTAATTGTCCCATGGCCATCACAGCAAAAACTGGAACTTTATAATTGGGTTTGAAAACCTATTTTTAACACAGTAGGTTTGTTTTTTAAAACGTACACAACCTATTCGACGTTTATTTCTCACGAAGCCTGTCCAGAATGTCACTGCATTTACTGGGAGGTAAATTACGCCTTTTAAAAGCCAATTTTGCAAACTATTAATCCTCTTGCTGCATACTGAGGCTCCTTAACACTGACAGTGGCGCTGACAGAACAGAGCCCCAGCAGCCAAATGATCAGGTCCTGCTTCAGGCTAATTAGAAATTTCTGAGGGTTTTTAATTCCAGACACTGATCCTTTTCAAGGGATCTCTCACTTTGACATGATATTTAAAAATGACAGCACTCACACCTCTGTTTGGCCTCACGTGAATTCTGCTCTGTATCTTTCTTTCTTTCAATGTAGAGGATTGCCTCTACATTGCACAGGTGAAAAGGTGAATTACCATGTTTAGGTTACTGCACGTTGCTAAGAATACATACGTAAGAACAGTTAGAAACCAAGAACATGGTAGCAATTAAAACAAAACAATTAAACCAGATTGGATCACGGCTAAATTAGACTTGGACAGCACTTGCTATCAGTTTGAAGCACAATGCCAGCACAGGAGGGTATTATTCCCAAGGAAATTATTATGAATGGAAACTGGTAAAAATGAGGGAATTGAAAAGCGAACAGGAAGATACCACATTTGTCCTGAGTGCTATCTATGTTAATGGTTTTGTTTATGTAGCCGCAACTCAAACTGTGGCCAATTTCTAAGTTGTGCCAATAGCAAATAACAGTGTGCCTTTGGCTGATATGGAGGGAAATCCACTGGGGATGGATATGTCTGGGAATGTTCTAGTGTGGAGAAGGTCAGTCACAGAGATAAGGTGGTCACCTGCTATCTGGGGTTCAGAGGTGATGGTTACCAGAGTCAGAAATGCCATCGGAGCACCAGGGCGGGAAGGCCCAGTGCTGATGAGTTACCCCAGCGAGCACAGCTCAATGCCCCCTCTGCCTCTCAGCGGTTAAGCTTGCATGTGAAACAGGAGCAGTAAAGATGGGCAATGCAGACTGTCAGTCAAACGCTGATGGCATTTAGGAGATATTTTTATTTCAAAGCCTCGTCTCTCCTCAGCCATGATCTCAGTAACAACAGGATTGCTCAGAGGCAATTAGCCACCCATGTTGTCTAAATGAGGACTGAGTGCGCGCTGATTTCTGTTAGAGCAGTTATCTTCACTTCAAAGCAAAGGCAGAACAATCCAAAGCAGAATCCCCTTGTCTTTTTGCTCGGGAAGATAAATTCCATAGCAAAAATCAGCCATAACAAGTTACACCACATCCATATTTGATTGATAGCACCAAAAATGTGCCCCTCGCTCCCAGCTGGCAAATGAGATCACATCGCCGAGCCCCAGTGCTATCAGAAGGCAGCACTTCACAGCAGTGATGTTTCATCCACAGCATTCCTCTCTATCAAATGTGATTAAAAACGATGCCAACTTCCTAAGGTATCTGTAACATGGATAAATACTCTACAGAAATTAAAGACTGCTCTAAGTGGATTAGGCAGATTCTGACATCATGCTCCTGCTGCTCGGTAGAGAACTGTTCCCAGTTCCTTCAGCTCCTCTTTCAACAAATCCGGAATGGTTTAGGAGTGGCCGGTATTGGAGGAAGGGCAGCTCCTACAGCACAGCTGAAAATACAGCTATTAAGAGGAATATTGCATTTCTCTGCAGCGTTTTTAGTGAAAACAGATTCTTCCAGAACCTTAGAGCCCTACAAATCCATTAGGAAACTTCCTTTTTGATACAGTCACAAGCTCACTCATAATTTGGTACTGACAAACCCTTCAGATCAGCTGCCCCTGCTGAAGGCACCCTCAGAACCTTTTTAGTGTGTTCAGCACTCCTGGTACAACCACACAGCAATGACCCACAGGAACTTGTTTCATCTCTCACATATGCATATCCCTCCACACAACTGCTTCCACCAAACACAGATGGGACCTATCAGACAAAGCCATGGATATAGACCATCTTTGCCCTACGTCAGATTTACTGGGGGAAGTTGGAATTGTATAAGCTCAATTTTTTAATTCAATCAGCTTCTACTCTTTATCCACCAATGCTGCCCTCTGAAGAGACTGAGGTGCGTTGTCAGAAAAGCAGGAAAAGGCACCTGGAACCTAATTCCTATGGGATAAGAACTCACGGGACCATAGCACAAGTGAGGCTGGAAGGCACCTCTGGAGGTCACTTGCTCCAGCCCTGATTTAAAGCAGAGTCAACTCCAAACATTTTAAATTCTATCTAGAGGATTCTTTATTTTAAGGATTCTTTCCATAAGTGATAGATTCTGCACAACAGCAGCATGAGAACAACTATACTGGACTCAATTCTGTTTCCATTTTTATCAATACTACACTTGTTTAAATCTACTGGCTTTAAAGTTCCCAAGTTATACTGGTATGTTCAGAAACAGAACCAGACCTTTAGTAAAACAGGGTTTATGAATCAAACTTTAACAGCAGAGGACTAACGGGGAGCAGTTATTCTATGCACTGTGGGTTCTCTGCCAACCTTTATTTCTATTTCTTGTGCTGCGTTTTTATAAATATGTATCTATGTGTATGTGTAATATGTTCAAAGAGTGGTTCACATTCAGGATAATATTTTATCATTCCAATAATGTAGAAGCATGCCCAATATTACTTAGCCCTGCAACCAAAGCTGTCTGTCATGCTATAGAAAATCATTTGTGTTTACCTTACCTAAGCATGCTAAAACTTGAACAACGTGATGACCTTTAGGCAAACTCTGAGGACTCCAAGGCCTTTATCTAATTTGTAGAGGTATTTAGATTAAGATGCGAAAATAACATTTCGAGTTAACCTCTATATTAAGGATGAGAGAATGGCTTTATTGAGCCAGTTTGGCGACAGAAGCAGAAACAAGGGGAGGGAATTATCTCCACTAAGGCCTGTGGTGTCTAAAGATAAGGATGCCATGAGGCACACTCAGGCAAGGACACGTATAAAAGATGACAATCCCTCCATTGCTGTTGTCCCTGTCTTTTGTCGGAGTGGTTCTCCCATACCCGAGACAGCAGCTGGTCATCTCATAAGATTCACGCTAGGTTTAACAAAAGAAAGAGAGAACAGCTCATTCTGTGAGCATCTACACTAAAAACATTCCGAATGCAGCTTCCAAACACTAGATTGCATCTTTATGAGATTCCTCGGCAGGAGGAAAGCCACAATGGGAGCTTTAAACTGATCGGTGGTTTGAGCCACTGACCTTGGCTTTGATATCGATGGAGGCAAATCGCTATCAACATGCACTTCGCACCGTATGATAACTAACGGAGAGCCCCTTCCATCCCGGGATTCCCTTTCGCTGAGAATGATATAACATCTTTATAACATGGGAATAAGTCACACACATTTGCTGTGATTGTTCTGCCACTGCTTCTTCACACGACTTTCAGATGACCTGTGGTTACAGTTCATGCTCTCATACTTTTCATGCAGTAGGTGACTACATCGCAAGTCAATATATTTGAATTGACAGAACCTGAAGAAACATTGATTGTACAACTTCTTCTATTAATTTCTTATGAACTCTACCCAGTTCCACTGAGCAGACAGATTCCAGGGGAGAAATTTTGCAGGGAGCAACAGCAGTAACTATCAGGAGAGGTGCTTACTGCTTTCATTAGTTATGGTGGTGATGCCAAAGGGGAGTCCAAACAGAAGGCAGACCTACGCCGGCTCAAGACAGCAGGACAGCATAAAGAAAAGCATAAGATTGTAAAACTGTCCATATTTCAGTCTGTTCATTGCCATTTAATATGCCTTGATTATCATTATTGCAAAGGTTCAAACTGAGGCTGACCAGAAACAAGTAAGTGTTAATTTAAGAAGTAATAGGACGTTCCCCAAACTCTACAAACGAAGGCTGTAATGCCATTACGAGGACTCTCATGACATAAGCTGTGTCTGCCAAGCTCAAGTGATTTGTCAATGTCATCAGAACCCAGAGGTGAAATCACAACTTCAATTTATGGGTATTCCAGGGATTTACAACCCCAAATTGGCGGTACCTCTGGAATCCCCAAGAGGTGATGAGATACTACACTGTAAATAATTACTGCTTAAACTTCTGAAAGGCAGCAGCGCTGCTGGCAAGCAATAAGGGCAGAACTCTGTTAGTATTGTTTGGAGAAGAGTTTTTAGCATAAAGACACCTGCAGGGATTTTAAACCCCAGTTTCTCATTCATGCATTCAGCACCCGGAGTGGCAGATGATGCCTGCAGCAAGAGGCAAGAAATCCAGAGATATTCCTGATGCCAACTCAATAAAAACACATTTTGACTGAAGAATGCAGTTTATTTCTTGTTGCCAGCTGTCAGAGCAAGCTTGCTCTCCTTGGAGGCCAGCGGCTTCACATTCAGAGAAGCTGAAGTCATGAATCAACTCAGAACTGCAAGTGCCCAGAAACTTTGTCTTTAAGCTTTTTCATGACTTTAAGATTTCAAGACCTTAAGTAGAGAGATTCTAGCAAAACCCCAACTGATTTCTTATTTCCCACTTCCACATGGAGAAACACGTGAGGAGGGGTTTGCCAAGCTGGCGTAACTACTGAGAAGGAATTTCCTTCCAATCTGTGAGCTACACCCCTGGTAGAGAGTGCCTCCATCAAAGACCTTTCAAAATATGACAGAGTTTAACAAACCTGACCATCTGATGTAAAATAAATCCGGCTTGACGGGGTGAGCCCTCCTTATATCCCACATTCCCCTCTCAGCCAAGACATTACTCCAACAAAACTGCTATTGAGTCATGTTCATACACCGGTTCCAGAGAACTATGAGAAGCTTAGCCACGAGACCCTTGTTCTCCACTGTTTGCGGAGCGGAACTATATTTCCAGAAGAGTACATTATAACACTGAGCACAGTTAAATTTAACGTGTTGTAATGTGTTAACATTATAACACTGAGCACAGTGTTAAAAACACTTAGTTTTGAGCTAAGGGATGAATTTTGAAACATTTTACTATAAGGAGACTAAAATCAAACTATTACATGCACTTTTGCCTAGGCAGTAATGACTTGATAGAAACCTCAAACTGAAGGAAGAGGCTAGGAGAACACTGCAGAGAATAGAACCTTCCCATTATAAAAACCCTGCCTGGACAGTAACACTGTGACTAGCTCAGTTCTGAAACCAACAGAAGATACGTGTGTTGAGGAACATCACCAACATCACCCTGCAGGGCTGTCTAGTAAGGAGACAAAAGGACCTTTCCTGTTGCAGATACACACTTTGAAAACACGTGAGAAGAGAGAGACAGATAAAATACAGATGCTTCCCCCAAATGAAACACAGACCAAATCAAAGCCTACCTAACCCAGTATCCCATTTCCTGCACGTGGGAAGGGAAGCAAAATGACTCTGTGAAGAAGGAGACTACAGTAAATAAGACCAGAATCAGCTGCGTATCTAGACTGATGGCTCTCAAATCTCCCATCTGGACTAAACTCAGGAAAATCTGTTCTCTGAGGAGAATAAACGACCAGTTTATTATTTATGGAGTGTCAGAGGAGAACTGAGATCTCTCAGAAGCTAATGGAAGAATTATGTATACTCTAAAGCTCAGGTTGCTTTGTGATTCACAGCAGGGAGAAATGCGGTACAGCGAGAACCTGGGTTCACACGCTGCTCCTCAGGTGAGTGTCCAACTGCAGTGGGGTTTCGGACAGACTGGCAACTGCTGAGCCAGCTTCCCTTACGGAGGGAACACCAGTCGCGATCCATTCCTTAACTTGTGTCAAGGGAGAACCATACAACGTCCCTTGATCTCACCACCCTTGCGCACTATGGAAAAGCGTCTGACACCTCAGTGCTGTTTGGGGGGGAACTGAGGGGAACCACGTATGCCCGTAAAAAGTGACACTGGGCTGTTCTAAGATTCCCTCAAATGCACTGACCCTTGCTCTAGCCAGACACATTATCTCAACAATAAAGGGAGCCAATGTTTTGGGAGACCTGTTTTCTTTTCTTCCCACCAGGGTTTTGTGTTTTCCATATAATTTTTCCCCTTGGAGAAAGGATTCTTACAACAGATCAGAGACCAGTCTGATGGGATGTGCCCAAACTCATTACACTGCTGGTGAAATAGAGCCTGATGTGGTTTACATCAGCCTGTTCATTAGGATGCTCTGAATAATGACTGAAGTCAATGTTTTAGCCTTTTAGAGACAAACAGCAGCTATGTCAGCACCAGGTAACAGGATGCAATTTAAAGAGGAAGGGTTAAAAAGAGCAGGCAGTCCTTACAGCCTGATTACTCAGTTGCCTTCCTGCAGCTAAACTAGGAAAGAACAAAAGTAGGATTTTTTTTTTTTTTAAAAAAAGTCCTGATTTCAAAATGCCTAAAATGAAGCACTGAGAATGAATACAACCTGAGATAAGCATGGCAGACACATGAGCTTCCAGCGGAGGCAGAGCTCAGTCTGTATCTGCTGCACTGCCCACCTGAGCCTTTCCTGGTGTTATTTCATTTTCAGGATCTGAAAACAAACCAGGTGAGGTCTTTTGTCTGTTTTTCCCAACAAGAACAGCAACACACAGGCACTGTGGACACACAGAGCACATGTACACAAGGAAAAGCACCTGAAGAAGATCTTATTTATGCTATAGGCACTGTTGCAGGCTAAAATTCAGCCCTGTTTGTGGATTGTGGAACGACAGTGACAAGCGTGCGCTAGAAGGCATATGAATAAGGTGACCTAACTTGTTTCCCTTTCTGATCCATGAAAGCACAAAGCAGTGAGTAACAACACCCGCCATTTATAGCCAGATTGGAGCATATACTGAACATCTATCACTGGTTTAAGCAATGTATTAAGCGAAGGTGGATTTACTCACATGCTTAAGATCAAGCCTATATCAGACACTCTCCTGAAGCAGGACACAGCTCTGATGCTGTAATTTGTGAACACACTGCTCGTCATCCCCTCCAGAGCCACGAGCCTGAGCCCTGCAATTCTATTTATAAAGCCTCTTTGGTAATGTTTCCAGTAAATTAGCAACTAATGGAGCTCCTCACAGCTACTGCGTGCTGGATATCGGAGCCTTCAGGATGCAACAGCACATCACAGAGTGACGTGGATGAAGGGTACAGGGAATGACAGAACTTTTGGATTAGATTGGGCTTTGGCTTATATGGAATAATTTTTTAAAGCAAGCATAGACATAACATCCTCTTTTTCCTTAGGGCCTGTGCCAAAACAAATAGTAAGTTTGCAAATGGATATTAAGCAATGCCAGATATTTTCTGGGTTTGTTTTAACAAATTAACCCTTTGTGTTCTTTTCTGATGTCCAAATAATTGTATTGGAAGCAGATGTTCCACTCAAATTGACATGATCAGAAGACATCATGCTCGCTTATTAACATACTGTTTAATATTCACTACAACCTGTTTTAAAGAACAACAATGTGTTAACACTGAAGCCAGGAGGGATTTCTGTACACGATATAGTACTTGATGCAGCTTGTTTATGCAATAGTCTGACAGATACAATTAATCTCAGGAAAACGACCAGAGTACAGCATGATGGCATATTATTTTTAAAGTAATAGAGCACCCTTTCCCTTTGAAAATCAGAGCTTAATTAAATCAAATATCTTCAGGATGCAGAGAAAAGCTCTAAAAGAATAACACTCGCTCTGAAGTACAGCTGAATGAAAAATGGCAGATTTTATACAGAGAGAATAATAGGACAAGCTCCAAATAGAGAAAAAAGGTAAGAAATACCTCCAACAAACGCATCTCCAGCTCCATTGGTATCCACAATTTCACTCTGATCACTCACCAACACGGGGAAAGTTGTCACTTCATTTTCTGTAATGGAAGGGGAGAATACAATGTTGAGTTACTTGCCAATATGACTTTTAAAAGCACAACAAACAGTGAAAATCCAAACAATTCAAAACTGGAGTGCTGACCTTTAACATGAGAATTTGGATAAAACCGGATTTGGCTTAGAATTCTGTATTGACTGCATGGGGATACGGGAAAACATTCGATCAAGTTATTTGTTATGGACATTTTCATGAATTACCTGCACCTTAATTTCTTTTCTTTATCTTCTAATATTAAGCAAAAGAGAAAAAAAGTACATCAGGAGGATCAATTCAAAACACTCAGGCACATGGACAAGATGAAGAAGAAACGTATCTTGCCAACACCAGTGCTTCCCATCAGTTGCAGAGAGGGGATGGAGCCTCCAGGCTTCCAAACACTCAACAGAAATTGCTGCATTGTAAAAACCCAAATGCACATGAACTAAAATCAAGCTGTGAACTAAAAAGCAGGAACTAGTGTAAATCCAAGTGCTCTCAAATTACATCTTCTTAAAACACACACATATGTAAGGAGCCTTGCAGCTTGCCATCTGACTAGATTTGGTTTCAAGATTTCAACGACTTCACCTTCACCCTCTTCCTTACTATTCCTTTTTTAAACAATATTCCCTTCTCTGCAGCTTTGCAGCTCCCTGCCCTCTGCTGGCACTCGTTAAACCTATTGTAAGAAGTGGATACTAGGCATTGTCACCTCCAGCTCACTGCCACGCCACAGCTCACCCTAATTACACCACTTAGGTATGATAACTTTAGAGTTCTAGGGTTATAAATTTAATATATGCCACTAATTAATCAGCTATGGTTTTCCAGGTGGTAATGTCATAATGACGTGATAAAAATATAATTACCACCTTGTCACAATACCTTGTTAAAGTGTAAATTACCTCTGTAACAGAGCCAATGGAAGTTCTGCCTCTGGTAGTCAGCATGCATTAAACTGTCTCCGAGCAAACAGATTGTCCTTTGGCAGACAGCAGGAATTAAAAAGAGGAGGGGGAAGAAAAGCCTGTCAACCAGTGAAAATGAAAACCATCAGTGCTGTTTTCTTTTTATTTTTGATAAAAATAGAAATCAAATGGGAAATAGATCCTCCACCAGCTGAAAGCTGGAGAGGAGTCAGTTCTGCATTGTCCAGCAGCAGAACAGATCATAAATATCACTCCTACACTGACGCAGAGAGGAGCAAACAAGGAAACCCAGTTTGGGAGGCACATAAAAGAATTCACAGCCTCAAAGCAGGCGAGTCTGTGTGCTGCAGAGGTACCAGAAGGATCCTGGTTCCTGTGAAATGCAGTGTATTAGCTCTACTGCTCCTCACCATCTGCTACCAAGTGAACCAGGCAGATATAATGATGCTGCCTCCAGAGGGAACTGTTGGCTGGCCCGCCAGGAGGGGAGGGAGGGGAGCAGCACCAACAGCCATCCAAGAGAGGCAAAGGGAAAAGGGTAATGGAAAACAGGAGATGAATATTCCAATTAAAGAACAGGTTTCCATCAGTTCTCAGCACTTCCGACTCTCTATCCTGCTAAGAAAGCTATTTAGCACCGTGCTTCGATGTTGTGTTGTGCTCCTAAGACAGTCTCCAAGAGCAATGTTTTTTAGGAATTTTAACAGGATTCATTTGAATTGGAAATTGAGAAAGAGAGGTCTTGCATCAAACTCTGCCAGACGAGCAGAGCGTACTCATCCATTTCATGAGAAGTTATATACGATTTGCTGTAGGATAACACTAAAACAATGAACAAGGCGATAGCTCTGTTGAAGACACCCTGTAATAACCTAACCTGCCTCCTCCCCAAGCGTGTGTGGGTGCTCACAGACGCTCTGTGTTAAACACACACAGACCCTGGGGCTGCATACAAATGTACAGGTTTGGGCACAGAGAGGAAATGGTGCACAGACTTCGTCCCTCAAATGCTGTGAATGAGGTCTGCCATCAGGTAAGGCTCTGGTCTAGCAAACTAATACAAATGCAAGGTCTCTCCATCATGGTTCCCCTTGCTTTCCTTCCTCTGTCCTGACTCCTTCCCTCAGCTCCCTCTAGTACTTGCAGGTAAGTACCACACTATGAGCTCTATTCTTTCTGCAGTGGGTGTACTTGCAAGGAACACAATCAGTCTAAAACCCCAAACACATCAAGGAATCCAGCTCGTATGAGAACAATTCCTTTTCCTGATCACAGTTTTCCATCTCTGCCTGGGCCACACACACTGTCTCTGTAACTTTATGTATTCTCAAGAGGAACAATAACCCCTTACTTGGAAGGACTGAAGTTTCAGCAGCAGCCAGCATGGCTTTGGAGCACACTCTACATGGTAAAGATACTGGCACCTGCACATCCAACAGGCAGAGTATCCATCTTTATCCTTAGAAGAACTTCTGCTAGCACAGCAGAGTCTACTCAACTCTAGCTCACAATAATACATATTGGAAGTGACAACTAAATAACACTGAGGTGTGTGGTTTTTTCTCTCCTTCACAATAAATGAAGTCAGAATCAAAGCTGCCATTAATTTACCTTGTTATGTCCGTTGAACAGCATACAAATAGCTACCATCTCTTCCTGATCTGTTTTGTAACAAGTAGGCACAACAGGGTGAACTGAGATGAAGCAGAAGTCTCCATTCTGAGGATGCTAGCTTTTGTGACTCTAATGTCGGTTTAACTTCAACTTCATGTGGGACCCATTATGTTACAGAGCTCCCAAACCCATCCCAGCGCACAGAGACACCTTGGGTTCAGTGTGCTGGTCACCGGTGGCCTTGCTTTTCAAAGTCACTTCTGATCGTATTTACCATTCTGAGAGCTTATGAAATAAAGAATAATTACGTAAGTGCTGTGAAGTCCAAGCGCTGCTCCTCTGGGCAAGGAAGCCAGTGCTCTATTTTTAGACAATAACTATCTCCACTGGTAAACACGTTGTGATACAACACATTCTGCTCAGACATCACTTCCTGGGAGCCCAGAATTGAGAGTGCAAATTGCAGCAGGGTGTCTACAATTAGGTAAATTTTAGTTATAAGCATTAATGTAATTTAAACTGTTAGGACTCAGTTCTCTCAATGATTTTACATTAACAAGGAGCTCAGCTGTTTTAGAATGATACAGAAACAATCAAACTCAAACACTGATAGGGTGATTCCGTAGGCTGAAGACAATGCTCACAGAGGAATCAGAATGAACCAGCTAATTGTTCAATGTAGTTATTGTTAAGTTGTCGCAATATGTACATAAAGATGTGAAATCCATCTCTGTTTTCCTGAGGCAAAAACCATGCGCCAGCACGTCTAGCTTAAGATATTGGTGTAGATAAAGCAGGCTGGAGAGATGATAATTGGAGAGCACTATTAATTGAAAAACAGTGTTCCCGCCATTCAGATACACTTAAGCTCCAAAATGAACACAGGGCTGTTTCATGCTGTTACCTGAAACAATCGAACTCTGGTGATAGCTGCAAATACTACAGGTCTGTCTTCAGACCAAATTAGAATCTCAGACTACACGTCTACTCTTGGTACAGTAATAAACACCAGCAAGCAATCATTACATCCAATTAGGCTGAGTACTTTCCTTAACTGGGTCATTTACCAGTCTCTCTTGCTCTTAAAAGTAGATTAAATGTGTAAACTTACATTTAATTACCTGTAACAGAACTCTTATGAGCAACGTGTTGGAGTGTCCTTTATTTTATACTAAAATAAAATAAGAGGAAGAAGTCAGTCCTAAAATACACCCAGACCATCGAGCTGTTTTCTCCACAAGCGTTTGATCTGTGGGCTGGCAGGGGCAGTGCAGATGCTTACAAGATGGAGATATGTTCGAGTTCCTTTTGTGAGCTTCAACTTGTAAAAACGCAACAACTGTGGAATCAGATTCTGTCCATCTCCTCCCCATCTCCATCCTCCCCAATTTTCTTTAGATCAGGGGCCAAAGTCAGATAAAAAGAAAGGAGACAAAAAAAAAAAAAAAAAAAAAAAAAGACAGACAGGAAGAATGTAACGGAACATTGAAACCGGAGCTCAAACCCCATAAACGTCTCTGGGCAGCTCTAAGATGAGCAGCAATGAGGAAAGTGTTTGGAATGAACCCACAGCAGTCAGGATGGTTCTGAGCTCTCATCCCTCTCCAGAAGGCAAAACCAGAAGCCTACAGGCTCTAAGTCTTCAGTACATTTATACATTTTAAAAAAATAATGAGTATAATAGCACTTTCTCCTGGTTTTGATAAGTACGAAGGCTGCTGTTGCTGTACTGCACACAGAGACGCCACTTGATAACGTAAATGGAACAGATAGCGCAACTTTCCCACAGTACCAGCACAGCCCTGCCCAAAGGGCAGCGCAGGGCAGAGCCCCGTGTGCTGCAACCCTGTTAGAAATCCCTGTGACTTCCTGGGATGCTGCATTTCAAACCTGGCAGTGCAGATTCAGCCTGTCATTCCCAAGCAAACCTACTGCGATCCCGCATTTGCAGGCTGGGACATTCAGAGCTGCACTGGATGAGCACGGCAGCCCCCGGCACTCTCTGTGTGCATGCTCAGTTTGCCTTGATTCGCATGCCAGTGGCTTCTCTCCTCCATCCAGCTCTGTGTGTCACTTGGCCTGGTTCTGCGGCCGTGCAGGGCTTGTCAGGAAAATAAAGGATTGATTTGTGATGTTAAGCATCGGAACGAGCGAGATGCAAGCCAGCCACGTGCTCTGGGATCTTCCTAATACAACATTTTAATAACACACAACAAATGATGCTCTGTTCTAATGAATTGACTAGATAGTCAAGAAAACTTTGTAACTACTAATACAGAAGCTGTTAAGCCTTAACTGCTAAAAAAAGAATGTCACCCAAAAGAAGTTACAGAGTAGGTGTCATTTATAACACATTTATATGTCTGTGGTGTGATACAATTAATTAATACAAATATTAATTTATTTCCATTCTGAAAGACCCAAATAATGCAATTAGGCTCAAATTCTCCTTGCATCCCGCTAAGTAAAAATAAATCCTTTTAACTGTGCTGGCCAGGATGCAAAGACCATCCCTCAGAGGCAGGGAGGTACTTTTCAGTAGAAACAGAGACAGAACATGATCCCGAAGACTCTGACTCTTCTGTGGCTACACTCATGGTCCCATAGATACCTGTAGCGGAAATGAGGTGTGCAAATCCCTTTGCCCTCTCTCCTAGGAGGTAAAGACGTTCAGTGAGATCTATCCTCCATTCCCAGCCCTCCTCAGACACACACACTGTCCCATTACCTAGTCAGGAGTGGCTTTATTCAGTTAGATTCGTAGCATCTAACTAAGTGTGATTCATAGGATTACAGTTCATAGAGGAAAGAAGGCTCCTCCAAAGAAGCTCATACACATTAGCTGATAGCAGTGATGTAAAATTAAACACTCTTTGTACCCACTTTGTACCCTCTGAACCCACCCCCAATTCTGTCCATGTGCCTCTTAATTCAACACGACTTCTTTTAAATAACTCTTGATTTATGCCAGTGTGAGACCCAACTCAGGACTCTGCATCCAGTTACCACAATTGCAAAAGAGGTACCAACATCAACTCGTGCGTCAGGAACAGCTTTTACAGCCCCAAATGTGGTTTGTTTGCTTCATAAGAGGTGTGGGAGCCACTTCAGCATCAGCATTTTCTGTATCATCACTGCCAGTGCCATAAGCTGAAGCTCCACTTTATATCTCAATATTAAACAATCCTTTGTTTGCACAAGCAAACAAATCACTCTGTGTATAAACATGGGGACCCAAGAGGCCAACAAAAATACTACTTCTGCTTCAGTTTGGTGCTAATTTAACATTTTTTAATATATATACACACACACATATATGAAAAAGCTGCCCTAAAGAACAAGGGATGAATTTTTCTGGCATGTGTCACAATGTTTAAGGTTCAGAGTGGCCCTGAACTCTGTTGAAAAAGCCTTTCTGAGCACACATGAGTATTGCCGTCTGCCCGCTAGGCACCAACTAGCAGCGGAAGCTGAAACTGCACCCACCGAAGTGCCAGAACACATGCTCCTCTGTCTTGCACGGCTGCTGAGGACATACGGTCGTGTTCAGAGCTAAATTGTGCTCCTGTGATCGCCGGCCAGACCAGGCAAGGGGCTGAGGTCTCCGGAAAGCAAACGGTGTGAAAGTCATAGGCATCAAAATCAAAACAAGCTCAAAACTTTGGCAGATGCTTCAGTGATTCAACACAACAACTGTCTTGGAATTGCTGTGAAGAGCTCGCATCAAAATCAGTTCTGAAGCCATCAGAGAAGGGTTACAGTAAATGGAACTCATATATGGCATGACCTGAGTATCTATGGAGAACACGCTCTACTGCAGCGAGCCTCAACAGTGATGATATAGGTGACACAAACCCAGGTCTGGCCTTGAACAGTAACAAATAGAAATACGCACGGTAAACCCTGCAGGCGTTGTTTTTTCAGTGTACATCACATTCGATCCTCACATGTAAAAAACCAGCTATTATTTTTTGAGCTGTATATGGGAATGGGAAACACAATCAAATCTACTTCTGTCCGTAAATTGGTAGCTCAGGAATTGAAAGCACACACAAACGCTGACAGCTGGGATGTCTAATGTAAAGAACACATCACATATGTATGTCCAAGTTACACTGACATAGATGTTCTAGCTCAGACATGCTCTCTAACCATCTTTAACTTGGCTAGCAGGGACTGTGCCAAAACAAAGCCTCTTCTAGCAGATCGAGCACTGCACTCACTGTTTGCCCTGACTCACGCGCTTGCAGGCACCCATGTATGTTTGTACTCCAACATATCATGGTATTCCACAGATAGATCTTAAGCCACTGCCTTGCTGAAACATCAAAACACTGTCCTGTGGGAGAGTTTTCTGACAAATACCAACTAACAGTCAAGTCAAACCAATTCCTACCCAAAATCTTACTGGGGCATTGGCTAGAAAATGGAGAAAAACACATTCTAATTAGATTTTGAGCAGGATAAACCTGCGTTATACCTCCCATTTTCTATACACTAAGCATATTGCCCTGGTGGGGCACAAACACCTGTCAGAACTCAGCAGCTTCCTCAGTCAGACCTCAGCTTCAGCAAGGGGAGCACAGAAATCCCATCATTTAAACAACTGCCAAGTTACGTGACAGCTCTGTTTATGCTACGTGATAATCTGAGAAGCACGGGTCGTCAGCAGAGGCAGAAATGGGCCCAGGGCACTTCTATTTCACTTGAGCATCAGTAAGGCTGAAAAGAGAAGGAGTGAGCATTAGGTCACTCCGGAGCAGCTCTGAGGGAGTTTTTTCTTCTGGGAGAATTTATATTTAGTTTCATAAATAAAATCAGTCCATCGGAATGAAAGAGACAACCTTCCCTAGAAACATCACTAAAAATAAGTTAATGTGTGTACATACATATATTTCTCCTTTTAGAAAAATAATTAATTGGTACCGGTTGGGTATCGCTGAGGCAGAGACACCCCAGAAATCTACAGCATTGCCTTTAGATATTCAAATCACATGTAGAAAATCTAACGTTTCACCCTTCTAACTCAGCTCTCTAACTTTTACAATTATCTTTTTCTTCTCCTGCTGCATTTGTGAATTCTGTGTTGCCTTTAATTAAGATCTCCCCAGACTCTTTATTTACTTATGAAGAATGAAACATGCTTGCTAAATGAATTTTCTCAGGCGTTTCCCGGTTTCAATCTCTTTGCAGATGTCACTGCAGTGGAGGCTGAAATTCGTTCTAATCTCAGTGGGAAAATATTCTGCTCTTAAAACACTAGTTCAAACCAGAGCAACTGCACTGGTTTTAATAGAACCCTTTAAGTGTTGCACCAGTCTGGAAGGAGAATTTGGACCAAAATGACAGAGTTTATTTTTCCACTGCATTATTGGCAGATCATTTCTTAGATAATTAAATAGCCCAAACATTGAACTCCATAGCATCACTTCACCAGTTTAAATATTACCAAGCATTGCTGGAAAGAGGGTGGTCAATCTGTCACCTTTTACATGATTTCACATACACTTTTGTGTTAATTATGCAACCTTGAATTTATACAATATTGACTACACGGTGGGTAAATCCGTTTGGGTACAGTTCTTATAACAGCTCCCAGCAAAAGCTCGACTGGTGCATTCGTCCCAAGGCTTCAAAGCAGGGCAGCAGCGCACAGGCACTCACACGGGTTTCACAACGCGTGCACTCCTGCCCTTAAAGTAAATCCCAATCTATAAACACAGGCTGCTGGACAAACCCAAAATAACTGACCTAGAGAGAAATTAAACATTTCCAGCCTCTGTATCCACAGAACCTCATCAAACTCCCACCATCGCCTGTTACTCTCTGTTAGTTGTCTTTAAAGTATTATTTCTGTAGCATTACTACTAATCAGTCAGTTTTAAGCTATTTCAGCACATAAACCCTTAAACTACACTGATGTTCGTTTTAAAAGCAATAAAACATATTAAAAATCAGATATATAAGAAAAAATTCTGGTCAGCCTACAGAGTGAGATCACTTGAAACGTAACTTAAAAATGTGGAAAATGCTTGTAACTTGTTCCTTTTAAACCCACTGCAGTAAAAAACATACACTTAATGGCTATTTAGACCTGTTGCCTGCTTTTTTGTGCCATCTTTTCCTAAAGAAAATAAATCCAGAACAAAGAAAATTAAGACCTTCAATTTAACATTTCTGAATAAAACCTTTCCCCTTCTGAAGGAAACAAAATTAACTTCTATGACACTCAAATTGCCAAATTCATACTCGTACCAAGCTTTTAATCCTCTTTGCATCTGACTTTCTTTCCATTCCCCTTCTTTCCCTGGTTCGCCTCTGCTGCCCGTCGGTTCCTGCTGCTGGCAGAAACACCAGAGGTGTTGGCTGGTGACCTAGCGGCTGATTGTAGCCAATGATACCAGCACAATTTGGGGTTTTATGCCAACAAAAACTTTGAAGGCTTCACTCTTTTTCCATATAACTACAAATCTGATCTGGTAGCTGCTACTGGGCGGCAGCAGAGGCGGAAGCAGAGGGCGCCAGGAAGGAACAGACTGACATTTGGGGCAGGTTGTGCTGCTGAATGCACTTCTCCAATTCGAACTTTGAGCCTCTATTGTCCAGTCTCTTATTTCCTTTCTCTGATTTTATTCTTAAATGCTGTACCTTTTGCACATTCAGGCTGAAATCAGAAGAGCGGGTCTTTCATCCCAGAGCTCCAACCTGTTATGAGTTCCTTGTTAATCAAACCCAGGATCCACCAGTGCACCCAGGGGAGGAGGGCACTGTCACTCCCTACTGGTTCCTCTGATTCCAGCAAAGGGTGTGCTCCAACCCCTTCCTATACTGGGCTGACAGTTCGACTTGAAGATATTAAAGGTCTTATCCAACCTTAATGATTCTATGATTCTATCCCTAGCAGTTTGGCTTGGCCTTGAAGAACCAAACTTCGTTTTCCTTTATCATCCATCTCTAATGTATTTCAATCTCTGCATTTATTTCCCTAAGCCATTTGAACTCACAGCTTCCCGTGCTCCCATCTTCCAGCTCAGCGCACTGACTGGCCCAGAAGCCAACGCACCTTCCCACCCCATATGAACAGCTAACGTGCTCTGCTTTGTTCCTCCAAATACCTGTTTTGGTTGCACATATGAAGACCACTTTCGGGTTTCCGTATTTTATCTTCACAACAACTGCCCCTTGAGTTTTGAAATGTTTGAGCTGTCTGGTTAAGCAAGAAATAAAAAAACCACAAAACATCTTTAGGGTTTTTATAATTGGTTTTAGCCAAATATAAAGATGTCAGTGGAAAAAGCAGACACTTATGTCCCACGATGCACAAGAGATTTCAAGGAAATTGCATTTTTAACACTCTAACTAGTGTTTAACTGCTCACAAATGGATTTTCATATTTTCATAGTAATTTACAGTGTGCAATAGGTAGTGCAATCTAATCCACCACAACTGCATAATTTTTTACCAACTTACTGTTGATAAATAATGCTGGTATTAGGTTATTAAATTTTTTTACAATTAAGTGGCTAAGAAAGCTGTTTATTGCCTTCCGCTCTACCCTCTGTTAATCAGATCGTTGTTGCAGATGTTCATGTATGCTGCATTGATGTTTAATGGTGCATGATGCTCTAGGTGGTTCCCATAACCTTGCTTTGTCTACTATGAGCTGACTCAATTGATATGATAATAGAGAGAAGGGGTCTGAAACAAGCTGGGCTGTACTGGCACGATTTGCATAACCTTTAAATTTGCCATCATTTGGTGGCCAACTGCTCCTAAAGATTCTTATTTGGTTGTCAGCAAGGACAATATTCTGTGGAAACAGCGTTCCGCAGTTGGGCAGGTGGAGAGGGAAGGGAGAGCAGGCAGTTTACTGCACTTAGATATTCTGTTTGGAACTGTATGATATTATCAAATCCACAGAGCCAACACTTGGAGCAGAGTTCTGACGTTCCATTTGTGATCGATTGCTGTTAGCCACAAGTCACGGCTGGCATCCTTTCATGCTCACAGTACAACATCACAACGTCAGATTATGAGGGACATAAATATTTGGTTCTCCAGACTCCTCTCTGACTCAGTCCCGCCTGCAGAACCGGGGCAGCAGGGGAATCGAGATGGAGTGGGAGGGCAGGGGGGCACAAGGTAGCAGCCCATAGCAAACATCAGCGTAAGCAGCATCCCTCGATGCCAGTCTGGGTTCTGATGACTCTGTGTGCTCTTTTTAAACAAACAGTAGTATTATATTGTTCTGTAGGTACAGCCAAAGCCTAACAGGATAAAATCAGCTCATGTTTGCTGTATTCACTCATTCTGCTGGCTGTATATACTTCAAGTCAGGGCGGCTTACTTTGCTGACTTTACTATTCCTAATAAAGAAAACAGTTATGGTGAAAGTAAGCCGGAGCCTGCTTCCATTCAAATGGGACCCATGACATAAATATTAATTCTGTGGTATCCAGAGGTTTATATCCAAACTACCCCTTCATATTCCATGTCCCACTCAGGTGGGCCAAGGCCACCCCACTGGGATGTGACTACTGTGCATAGCCTGCTTTTCAGATGTACTTAAACCATTTCCACTTTGCTTCATCTGTAAAACTTACGCTGAAAATCACCCGAGTCAAACTGATCATAAGATCTCGCAATTCCACTTAGAGATATTTAACCACTTTGGAGAGCTCTCTCCTCTCCCCCGCAGTGTAAACTCTAGATGTTCTATTATCACACACAAAATGAATCCTAAATTACCCAAATCAGGTGAAAAGGACCCATTCCACCCTCCTCTTTTTCTGCTTTTCCCGCTAGTCACGATTTCTGCTCTGACTCTCCTGGAGCTAAGGATTTGCCTTCCATCCAGCCACCTCTTTCCCACAACTCCTACTGCACCTGGATGCTACAGCAGAGAAACTGCAAATGAAAGGGTCAATCCCTGCCATTAATTGTTGTCCGGGGTCACTGTTCATACTCACATTGTATTCTCCTTCCACTCCATGCCATTATTCTATAGTCACTCTGAACAGGTGAAGATTAGAGGCTTGAAAACTTAAGTTCCCCCATTTCTGGCCAAAGCATGGCATGGATAGCTACAATTTAAACTTTTCTACCATGTTCATTCAGCTGTAATCACAAGATGGGCAATAAAACCTCTAAATTAAAGATGATAGGCCATCAGAGTCTGTAGGGCACCTTTAGCAGAGACTCTGCTGCTCAGACTCCTCTGCCACGATCTGTTATGAAGTCAACTGCTGCCTCACAAAAAAAGGCTAAATCTGCCAAAATAATGGAAAAAAGAAGATCTTTTACAGCAGATGTTCTGCTGAGGCACCAGTGGTCAAAAGGCCTTGTTCTTTATGCACTTGTTTGTAACAAACAACAAAGGAGATACCTTAAGGTGAAATGTATTATCAAATCCTTCAGCATACATAAAGTTCACTTCCATATAACCTCTAGGTAGAGCACAAAAACAGAGCTGGAGATTGCAGACAAGGTACAACACACACAAAGACACATGGATCAGTACAAACGATTAATATTCATGAACGTTTTAAGTTCTCCATGGCCATAATCAATAGCCAATGAAGGTAATGAGATCTTCCCATTGATTGCAGAAGACACTGGGTTGTGCCCCAGAGACAATAACATCCTGTTCTCAGCAAACTCTCCAGCTGATAACAGACACTGTGATATGTTGCTGTCCCCCCATCTGGAATTCCAGCAACGAACAAAAGATACTTTATCTTATTTCAAACTGGTTTTGCAAAATGAGCAATACACCATCATAAAACTCGATATGAAACACTTAGTATCTCTAACTAAAGAGCAGGCAAGACCACAACAGTTACTGGTGATGTTAACACCAAGATGAGCTCCAGAAATAAGGTAATCATTATTTGTTTAAAGAAAAAAAGCAACGTGTCATCCTCCCAAAACGTTGAGATTCTGATTTCACTTTAGCCTTTAGAAAGCAGCGCTCCAAACTCTCATGTCTTCTAACACATCTGAGCCCATCCAATAGATTTAATCACTGATAAGTAGAGTTGTAAGTTCAAACTGGCCTTGACCTTGGGCAGTGTGACATTATCTGAAAACCATTAATGCTCTGAAACTAAAGGCAAAACTCATTAATAAAATCAAAAGAGCACAAAGGTAAAAAAAAAAAAAAAGGGAGAAATAAAAAGAAAAAAAAAGGAGTTTTATTAAAAGTATTGATCGTGACCCAGGGCACTGCAGACATTGATCTTCCCACATCTCCGCAGGAAAAAAAGAGTTAAGCCAACAGATTATTGATCTATTATGAGAGCTGCTGAACAAGCCATATGTTTAATTTCTTACTATGAAAAAAATCATCACAGCAAATCAGGGAAAAAAAAAGAAAAATAGATTTCTTAAAAATTATTGGTTAAAGCTGATTAATTTCATAAAACAGGCCCCTGTTGATATGATTCAAGCCTAAGTGCTGGGAGGCGAGAGGCTTATGCGCTGTAAAACTTTAACACATGGGTTTCAGATTTCAGCTCATTAGACCCTATGGTTTTAAGGAGAAATGGCATCCAACACTGAATACTGCAGTACCACGGAACGCATGTACAGGAAAGGACTATGCTGAACATTAAGCTTAAAGGACAAAGTTATAGAATCATAGAGTCATAGAATCGTTTGGTTGGAAGAGACCTTTGAGATCGAATCCAGCCATACCTGTCCACTACAATGAAAAGTTTACAGGGCAGTTATTTTATGTGCAATAAAACGCTGTAGTGCTGGGTTTTCTTCAGGTTTTTTTTTCAGAAAGTCAGAAAGATCTATTTAACTGACATAGCATCGTAGTGCAAAACCAGCTGCTCAAACTCCAGCCTCACAGAACTGCCACCACACAAGCAGGGGGCTTCTATATTAAGCTATGACTCCAAGAATCCTTTTTAGAACTGCGGTACAAACCCTCCCTTCCTAAACCTACATATTTGTATTTGACAGATATGTACAAAAATTCTTCAGTCTAAGAGGAAATGCTGCCCAGTCATAGGGATGGGGCCTGGGTTTATTGTCCTTCTACAAACATGCACTTTTCACAGTTGACAGGGGTTAACAGTTTTTCCTCGGAACACCAGAGCATAAATCCATTCTACTAATTGAAATTTAGGATCGGTTTAATCAGAAGCACAGTTTTGCCTTGAAAATTCCTCATTACTAGTGGTTACACACGCAAAGGGAATTTCCCAGCTTCATTCTCAATTTCGGAGCTAAACTGGTGCATTAATACATTAGACTGCAAAAGACATCCTTTGCTTCAATCAGCATGCAATTACTGACCCAGAAATAAATAACACACATCCACAGGCCTGGTTACATGCATTCTTTAAGATGAAATGGTTGATGCACTTTTAAGTCCAGTCAAGACCCCAGCATCCAGGAGCTTTGGTTGTAATAGCGTGTTTCAGCTGTCTGACAAAATGCTCAGAGCTCCTCTGCCACTCAGCAGGAATGGTCTCAGTTACCAAAAGGCATCACCAGCTTTCCTGTTCATTAATCCCTATCAACAAACATTCATTATTAATTTAGGGTTTGTGGTTTCCTAAGTCACAACTGAACTAAACATAATTCTGTCAGGCTTTCTGGCTCATTTATTATGCCATTAGTGGACTAAAACCTCCTTTTTTCCTAAATCCATGTTTGCTTTTTAACCTTTCCTTTGCGTTTGTGAATAGAAGTGGGTGGGGAGCAGTGAGGGCGTGCAGTCCTGTGACAAAGAGAGCTCACTGCAACGCAGCCCAACTCCTACCGCGCAGGTCCAGACGCTGCTTTGGTTGGTGTGAACACATGGGAAGGCTGCCTGATAGAACTACTCAAGGTTTCCTGTCTGGAAGGCCAGGCATGGAAGGGCGAGAAGCAAGGAGCAAAAATAACTCTCTTTCTTGCTGCTTCGAGGAGAACACACAACACCAAATGAGTTACAGAGAGGAGCCACAAACAGGCCACCATAAGATGTCAGCGGTGCCAACAGCAATAAATACTTGTCTGGTTTACAGAGAGGTGTACAAGGTAACACACTGCTCTGTGACCACGAAAACCTGACCACTGCTTGGAGTAAGCTGTGTGCTTGAACATCAGTCCTTTTGTTCCCCCAAAAGCACACAGCATCGTGCCATTAGGATTTAAGAATGGTTTGTAAAATCTATCATTTCCACAGTTTTGACAACCCTTCTGAAACCAACAGTTTAAAAACTCTCTATAACAATGAAGATCTAATATATTCCTATGAAGTAAAAGCTGCATTATTATTCATAAAAGCACACTATCCATACCTCTGCTGTTATTTCCATTTTGATCAGGTTTGGGTTCTATCCACACACATAAACTTTTAATTTATGAACATATGTGAAATATGACCTTAGGAGTGGTTGTGCAGGGTGACCCCAGCACCCAGTTAGCTCAGCATCCTGTTCTGGATAGCAAGGAGAGGCAGGTGCCGAGTACTGCTCCAGCAACCAAAGCTGCGTAGGTAGGCTCAAAAATTTGGTAATATTTAATTATATATATATATATATATATAAAATTTAATCATGAATTTGGTTATATTGCACATGCCATTTAATTTATGGAACAGATCTAATAACGAGTAATAAGTATAAACTCACAGAACTAGTTCAGTGTTGTACTATGGGGCAGATGTGCTAAGAGATCTTTAAGATGGCCCTTTCTCACTCTATGACATCGCCAGCACTGCCTACACATTTCCTGACGCGTTCTCAGGTAATGCATCAAGAATCTGAAGACAATGTATGTGGTCAGTAAGCCCTGAGTAAGGTGGCTTTAATGCTTGAATCCTTAATAAATCCACTTGTACTGCCATAACCTAACAAATGAGGTTGTTACAAATGTGCCTTTAACAGAGGTGGTCCTGCAGACACCAAGGGGCAGAAAGAACGGAAAATTCTATGTTCAGGATTGAACATGCCAGATTTCATCATTCATAACTTGAAAAATGCTCAAGTGATTTTCTTTAAGTTTGTCTTGTTTTTCTTTCCTCTATTAGAGCTATAAAACTGGCTCAGTTTAACAGTTGTAGCTTCAGCTGGTTTTGAATTATGCAAATACTTCAATATAAAAGTATGTTTTTCCATTGCTGAACTGATCTTGCTCAGATTTTCCCAACACTTCCCTTTGGGCCAAGACCAGTCATAAAACATATCTGAGTAGAAGTAATTTGTTTAAGAACACTATGAGCAACTCTGTCAGAGGGTCAGCTTTCATAGCCCTCGATCCTGACAAACATTACAGCACACATATAGATATGACACACACAGACTTGCTAGAGCTTGTGATGGCTGGTGTATTCCCCCAGCTGCTGGAATCATGTGTCCATTACCTCCCATCTTTCCCTGTGTGTGTATGTTTTGTTGTTACAGAAAGAAATGTTGAAACATGAAATACATGAGTACTATAAGTTCGGGAACTCTAAGTCCAATGCAGAATCTCAGGCATGGGAAGAAGGATATGATGCAACAAGGCTGTGGGAGTGGGACTGCAGTCTTGACAGTGAAGCCCTTTCCAGTATGGATGAGAAGCATCCGCACAAGAAACTAATCCAATGCTGTTCTTCAAATAACCTTTCCTGGTAAGCAAGTTCACATCAGTGCTATTTCTTAGGGTTACTGAGAAGATGAATTTTGACATCATACAAAAAGGTTGCCCAGAGACGTGGTCAATGCCCCATCCCTGGAGGTTGTCAATGCCCTGTCCCTGGAGGTGTTCAAGGCCAAGTTGGATGGGGCTTTGAGCAACCTGATCCAGTGGGAGGTGTCCCTGCCCATGACAGGGGGGTAGAACCAGATGGGCTTTGAGGACCCTCCCACCCTAAACCATTCCATGATTCTATAACATGAAGTATCTTAGAATCATAGAATTGTTTGGTTGGAAAAGACCTTTGAGCTCATTGAGTCCAACCGTACCTGTCCACTACTAAACCATATCCCTGAGCACCTCATCTACTTGTTTTTTAAATACACGGGATCGTTGTCCCTTGTATTTAAAGGAACTCAGGAAAACTTCGGCCAACGATCCCTTGCATGTGCTCTGTGCAGCCTTATTAGAAGCTGACAGTTGATTTAGTCAGCGCTTGCTCTGCCTCAGCTCCTGTGTGCCATACTTAAACACTTCTTCCCTTCCCTACAAAACACACCAATCACACTCGGCTTGAATTGAAGCCTGCCTCTTCCTTGCAATTATTTCTACTGACAGAGAACAGGAGAGAGAAAGGGGCCTTGGGGCTGGAGCAATGTGATGGAGGAGATAGGAACAGACAGTGGAAAGACCCAATGCGCTCCATGAGAAATTGAGAGAAATTCTTCCTCTGAAAACACAAATAAATCAGACAGCCAAAGGAAGTGGACTGACAGATGGGAGTGGCTTAGATTGGGATTGTTGATGCTGCTTCTCACTGTTTTCATTATCTGCTCCAAATGCATGGACCTCTATGCTGTTCTGTCAATTCATGTGTCCCCAATCCACGAGTGTCTACAGCTCATGGTTTCTTTGAGGTGAGCCACCAGTGGGCATTAAAGCAAAGTTGTGTCATTCATAAGCTGACTACACACCTCTGCAGTACGGCTGGGCCAGACAGCTGGAGGCAGGAAGTTTAAGTTTTGAGTTTGTCTCAGTCAAAGCTCTCTTCTTGTCCACCAGAGCTACATTCTCAGAACTTTTTGGTCCATCTTTCTTTCCTTTTGCTAAGAAATTGCGCCCTTCTGCCCAACTCTCTACTCCTTAAATACCTCCTGATAATTCCATTCTCTGGAATGTCCAGGAAGCAGCAACCACCACCACAGACCTCTCTGCGTGTAATGATGCGCTGTACTTGGCCTTCTTCATCTCAACAAGAAATCCAAGGAATTCCACATCTCATTTCCAGCACATACAATCCCGTGCCTTTTCCTGAATGAGATGGCAATGTGCAACAACCCCTTTTATCCATCTTATTTCCCTCTTTCCAGCCAGAGCTGTATCAGTGTGCCCCTCACTATTTCCTTTACCCGATCCCCGATTCACTCTACACACAACCCATCAGAGAGGTGCCCCACCCCTCTCACCACCCAGCCCCTCTCAACTCAGCCCCACAGCTGCCTTCTCCTGGAAGCACACAGAGGCTTAGGGACAGGAAACAGAGCTCTGCTAAGGACGCTCTTCCAGCTTCAGTGTTGCCTTTCTCATCTTGCCATGCATAGTCAGAGGGAAGGGAAAGCAGAAGGGGTGGCCACACAGCTGTGTCAGAGCGCAGAGCTCAATCCACGCCATTCCCTTCTGCTCCCATGGCTCACAATAATGCTGGATGCTCCACACTGCTGCCAGAAAGCAGAAACCTTTCCAGGGGGAAAACAGAGCAGGGGAGTAGGAGAAAAAGGCAGGAAAACCAGAAAGGTCAAATTCACCTTGGAGTCTTCCACTCTCACATCTGTGGGCTCCATCCTGTGCTCTTTAGACATAAACTAAGGCCACTGGAATACGGGATCTGCCCAACAGCTGCCAAAGGATGGTTAAAGGCAGCAGGAGAATGGAGGAAAGAGCAGAATCCTTTGCCTGGATGCTGATTATCTCTGGTTGAGTCACTACTGACAGAAATGCCTTCCAACCAAGAAATGCGTTGTTCTTGCTGTTAACCTGGACAAAATGTAAAGCAGAAGGCACCAACAAGCGCATCCAAATCCACAGCTGACTTTGCAAATACTATTTTAATCCAGGCACAAAATCTTTCAGGCTATGTTGTTCCCTCAGAAAGGTGGGATAAACAACTACACACAGCCTGCTTCTTAAAAAAATGCACTCTTCTTCCAGGCATCAGAGAAAGGAAATGATTTTACACTGCTAGCTGCTCCTAAATGCAGTAATTCCTCCAAAGGTCATTTAGAAACTTTTAACACTTTCCACTGAAGGTTTCAAAGCACGACTCAGCCTCATTAGTGCTGAAATAACTGTGTTAGCAGAACACTGTGCCATTCTGTGGGATCATCATATGCTAAATTAAGGGACACGTTTTTCTTCTTTCATTATTATTTTAATGTGAGGAGGTGGGAAAAAGATGATCCACACTAAAGGAAGGGAAAAAGGGGAAAACAATAACAAATCGGTATCTCTTTTGAGAATTGCCCCACAGGCCAAACATTTTTATGTTCTTAATCATTATTAAATGACTTAACATGACATACAGAGCCTGGCGAATGATTGCATCCTGACATGAGAACAAATTACAAATGAAATGAAAGATCAAGCTGTATTAGAGGACTGCCTCTGGGAAATGAAAATCTTTAATTCTCTTTTATTATTGACATTTATTTGGCTGCCATGAATAACAACACAGCAAAGAGATTCAGCTATGCTTGTGCATCGAATAGCTTATCCCACGGCTCAAAACTGCCTTACCATTTATCATGTTTGCTTTTGTAGCTGACACCATCGCATATACTCTCTATCCATCTTGCATTTATCGTGCATATAAAGTGCATTCTCTAATTTAAGTTCATTTCATAGCGAACAAACAGCTAAGATTAACAAGTGCCAGTCCTCAAATAAGCTCCCAGTTGTAAAAATATCAAAGAAGGGATTAATGGATTTGTTAACAACTCCAGTTTGAAGAATAAAATAAGTACAGAGTGAAAATTAAATAAGAGCACAGGAGGGTTACATATAAGCTTTAGGTTTACTACCGTTATTACTAGCTCATGGATAACAACATTTGTATACTGCTATTTTCCAGCCAACAATACTGTGTAGTGCAGTAGTCTCCTGGATGCAAACCTTGCATTGTTATCTTGTGGGATACAGGTACCCAGCCCTCAGGGACTGCTTTCTGCTTCCTTTAAACCAGTTTGCAGCTAACACAATAGAGGAAGAGGCAAACTAATGGAGAACTCATTCAACCTGCTGCTAGGAACGATCTCTACAGCAGTGACGTGCCTCCTTAGTGCTCACCCTGCAGCCACAGTCGGAAGTAAATTCTGATTTCGAGGCAAATACCATCTGAGCAAGCACTGGTCCCTCAGGTAAAAAGCTTCCTCAACTTCACATGGTTTTCAAAGGAGGAATTCATCCCTAATAACTTAGCTTGTGAAGGAACGAAGGACTGCAATGGCTTGCCACTGCATGCGTTTCTGATAGCTTTATTTAGTCTAGCAGCAAAGGCACACAGAATTAAAGAGACTGTCAAAAGGTAGGCTGTTGTGTTTATAACGCTTAAATCTGTGCATCACACATCACCCATTCAGACAGCACAAACTCCTTGCATCCCTGCTAGAACACCTTTTTCCCATGTACTCCTTTGAGACTAGAAGAGCAGACGGCTGAGAAAAGTTAGAAGTGAGGCTTTCTGCTTAGAGCAAAAAAAGCCTGGAAATTCACTTAAGTGCTGGATTTCCCTTCCTCCTCTCCTCAAATGTTTCAATAGACTGTCCTGCTGCACAGCTGCTCTCAGCGGGCAGAGCGGAACATGTTTGCAGCAGAGATGGCTACACAGAGAAAACCTGCAGTCGTAAAAGCCTGAGTGAAGCCAACTGGATCAATATCTTAGATCTGTGTTATGAAAAAAAGAACTTAAGATGTTCAAAATTGAATTCTGTGAAATGCTAACTTTGCAAATTTGGAATCTTACAACAATTACAAACACAGCAGATGAGAAACACAGACTAATATCAAAAGGCAAACACTATGACTACCAGTAACAGTTATGATTTATAAAACTCCAACTTTGTAACTAATCAGTTACAAATTTGAGTTAATCAACTCAAATATTTAACATGCGTGACAACAGAGATTTGATAATATACCTGTAGCCATTACAGTGTCATCCTTCCCCTGGGTAAAGACCACGATTCTTTGCCTTTTTGTGTTCGCCTTCGGCAGGGCTTGTGTCTTCCGGGCTATCTCCTTAATGTCATCAGTCTGTTAAAAGACGGAGAGAATGTTGGTGTTACCAGCACACCAGAGTGGGGAGAGATCAGAACTTTATTAGCACATCACAGGTGTAATTTCTTACGGCTGGGTATAAAGTAGAATTTAATGGCAGCAGAAGAAGACTTTTAAAAGGAGGAATACTTCATTCTCCTAAGGGTTTATGTAGTACTATAGAGACCATTGTTTTTAATCTTGATAATGATAGTTCCGCGATTCCAAATGCTGCAAAACTGCAGAGCTAACAAAGGAATTACACAGCACTTCTTAATGAGCAATTAGCGGGTTTTTTTTGTTGATGATTGGGTTCTAACCTTACCTCTCATAAAATTAAAACTGAAATTGGTACAAGGAGTACTTTGGACAAACTCTGAGCTTGGTTTCCATCCCATTTGCCCAGTTTTTACAATGCTCTGACACCTCCGCTGTCAGCAGGATTACAAATGCTGTGTCTCTAACTTCTTACAGCGCCTCTCTCAGCCAGCAGAGTGACCGCACACTGCAGCCCTGCAGGAGGTGCGGAGCCCAGTGACCATGCCCTGCACAGTGCAGGTAAGAGCTACATGCAGTGGGACACAGAGCATCCCCAATCTTCTGAAGCAAGCCTAAGCTGCAGAAACTTCAGGGATCTTTGCCCTTCTGAGACTCTGTCCATACACCATGGTACACGTGGCCGGGACCAGAGGAACTGGCGTATGAACCAAACCTCTCATCCCATGTTTACTGCGATGCAAGAAACTCCGAGAGCACAACTTGAACAGTTGTATTCATTAGAGTAGTCATATTCATTAGAATATTGTCCTTTCAGATCTCAGAGCTGCCCCAGGATCTAAACCACAACAATTTCCATTTCTAATTTACCTAGTTCTCAATCTAATCTAAATATCAGCATTCCTGTTATTTGTACAAGCGTCAAATCCTTTTACAATGCTATACAGGAAGCTTTTGTTCTCAGATTTATCTCAAGTCAGTAAGTTCTCCCCATTCACTCTGGTACATATAAACCTATCTCTTGCCTTCATGTTTTTTTTTTCTTTTTTCTTTTATTGTTTTTTAACAGTAGGAAAAGTAAGAAAGACTATAATTATTCTCTGTGCTACTTATTATGTCCCACTTTATCCATACCTGTGTTAAATGAAACCATATTTTTTCCCCAGTTTGCTCTTGCGTATAAGAACTGCAGTGAAACACAGCTGACTTGTCAGGTCCTAGCGTTGAATATATAAAACATAGCAATAGTTTCTGCATTGTTTCATGTCCTGCTTGTTATGAATCCCACCTCATTTTTTATCAATTACAAGATGAATAGAGTTAATTTATAAAGCCGTCCAGAGTGGTTTCAAGCCATTTACCAGAGCTGGTACAATTAATTCATATTATTAATAAATTGATTTTTATCTTCCAAAATCAGCAAACAGTGTCATTTTGAAACCCAGGAACAGTATGTGCCATTTTGACTGCAGCTGCTGGTTTTAACAAGACATTATTTTTCATCAGCAGGGCAGTTAAACACTTCAAGAACGATAATCTGCATATCATGCAGTCTTGGTTACTTGTTGATTTTTGATGATCTTGTTGATCTTTAAGCACTCCATATTTATTATGGACAGAGAATAGGCCTGGGCTATAAATTTATCAGTATCTATGGATGTGAAAATCATCTGGCTCTTTTGCAATACTCTCAGCCTTCCTTTACTTTCTCCCCTGCTCTGGCAGTCAGTGATCCTGCTGATTTGTACGCATTCCACACAATGAGGGTGGGGAGGCACTGGCACAGGTTGCCCAGAGCAGTGGTGGCCGCCCCATCCCTGGAGGTGTTCAAGGCCAGACTGGATGGGGCTTGGAGAACCCTGATCCAGTGGGAAGTGTCCCACCAGCTCGGGGATATGCAGGCTTCTGAGTGCTCATTTGAATTCTGAACTACTTCAGGCCTTGATAATTAAGAGATCCATGAACTAGAAAATGCAATAAAGCATTGAGGAGATCAAAGGGCAGACGAGAGAGAGAGGTGTTTGGTTGTTGCTAAGTAGGCAGTGGCTACTGGTGACTTTATGAAGCACATTTACAGTGGGGCAAAGCACGCAAGAAAATCAAAGAGCTGGAAGATATTTGTGCAGTCTATTTACATGCATTTAAATGTTAAAAACAAAACGGGGAAATTCTGATAGGAGAAAATGGCCGGGCTGACAGGCAGAATCGAACCCTAAGTTTTATGTTAAAGCAGGATTATGTTTTTCTAATTCCTGCCCCGAAAAAGCCCAAGTTCCCAGTTTATAAAAACAAAACCTCATAAACTTTTGTTCTGGTAGTTTTGTTATTTGAAACACATTACGAACATCCAGGTAAAATATCCTGACAGCCATCCTGTCACTTCAAGGGGAGGCAAGTTCAAGAACTCGCCCAGGGTAAAGATGGCGGCTATTATAATGTATTACTGTGGTGATGGCAACAGACAACCTGAATGAAGTGCCCTCTTCAGAAACAGTGAATTTACTGCTTATTTAATAGTTTAAAATGTCATAGAACATGAAATCCACAAACCAGAAAACAATGATGTGCTCCAGGAAGAGATCACATCAGAATTAATGTTCTGCTTTTGATTATTGCAGATAAGTGTTGGGCAGGAGAGAAAATGAATGAAATAATGGTCTTCAAATATTGTGATTGATTTTTTGAAAATACCTTGGATTTCAGCAAAGTACAAGAGCAAACAAAGTCTTGGGAAGGTGAAACAGAAAATAAAAATTCATTTGAACGTGGTTGCCCTTACAAAGAACAGGTTCCTGTCATGGAAGTGCTGTCTCCTGCCTATGACAAAATTTGATTTCCTCAGAAAAGGTTTATTTTTCCTGCAGTTGACTTGATTGTACTTCTTTTTTCCCTAGAATTGTTTCAGATATCCTTAAATCAACCCATATTTAAGTGGTGCTTTCAGTCCACACAAACTGTTGAAATTACTGGGAGGCAGAAAGCACTAGTCACACCTGATTCTCCATGCTAAGAGTTCTGATGATTTTTGCTAACAAACAGAACTCCAGTTTGCTGTTCCAATTCAGCGATCAGCAACCTTTCATCTCTTCTATGATAAACAGCCTCTTGACTTTCGCTCTGGTCACTCCAGTCCTTTCCTTTTCTCTGTTTCACCTATTCTCAAAATAAATCACAGAATCCACTCTACAAGCCTTTGCAAGGTGTTGGAAATTGTTCTTGTTTTTAACTGAAGGGCTAATTGAAGCTCTTCAAGATTTTCCTAAGTTACTTTATTAGCAGTATGTTGTTTGGTTTATTTTTTGCCTCCACAGTGCAATAGGAAACCAATGCTATGGACATTTATCAAGTTTTACACATCTCTGTCAGTAAACTTGACATGCGAGCTGTTGCCAAGCATGGGGGTAATAAGAGCTAAGATCATAATCATTGTGCACTTTACTGATACGCTGTAATCAAACGTGGCAGATTTAGGATGTTCAGATGGGACTGTGCGAGAATCTCTAAGCCAGCACTAATGGAAAGGTTAATACAATGGTAGTTAGCAGGCACCAGCAACAGCAGTTTGTCACTGGAACTGAATTTAAACCAGGCACGTTCAGAGTCTTTGGCTCAAGGGGGCAATAACAATATAGAACGGGTAGACTTAATACACTACTTCCTTTCTGGTTTATTGTCTTGCTACCAGAGGGTATCCATCATTCGTTATGCTGCATATTATATTTGGAGGCATCTGTGAAAGTCATTCATTTGATAGAATAAACCCAAAGTGCATTTTTATGCTAACAATACAGATTATACAAATGAAAACTGACAGTGATAAAAAGTCTTGATTTCTACAAAGCAGGCACATGGATTTCGGAAACATAAAACGAAACGGGTCAGCCCACAGGTTTAATACCTAAAGCACTGACGGCATTGATGTACCTGCCAGTTCTAAAGAAATCTAAATTGTGGAACAAAAGCTGTCAGCCTTTCCCTCTTTTTTGACGTGCCCCCATCCACACACAACGTGGCACATTCTGAAAGTGATGCAGTTTGAATTGCGCGGCTTCTCTTACTTAGGCAGAATGGGTGTGGAGCAGTCAAAGTCCTGTCCTTTACAGTGCAAACAAATCAATCACAGTGGGTCTGGTTCCAGTGAAAAATCACATAACAGGATTTATGTGTGTTCAGTTCTGCAATTCAGATTTCAGTAGGATCACTTACTATCTGCAAAATTAGCACCACTGCTGTCACATTAATTATAGTATTTAAAGCTTGCCTGTTTGAATTCAGCATTGGAGACCAATAGCTGGGAGCTCTCCGGATTAAGTTATCTGAACGTAGCCAATGGGAGACACTGTTCAAATAAATCCCTCAAGAAGATGAAATCAAAAGCTCTGCAAATCACTCTAAAATCAACAGTGTTTACTTTGGGAAAGTAGAAGATCATACAGTTTTCGAGCACAGATGGAAAACACCAACCCAAGTCTGTTTTGAAGCACAAATTCTGTGCCCTCCGTTCTAAAAGGCGCTGTTTGTAGAGGCCTGGTTTACATTAATCAGTAACTAACAATTTATATACAACCTTTCTACACTCCATTTGCATACTGATAATCCGCATATGGCAGGGTTTAAGCTATTGAGGCAGTGTTGTGTTTCACTGCTGAGCCTTGCCTCGCCGCCGCCTCAGCCGCGCATCCTTGTGGAGTGTAATGCAGCTAATGAGGGAGCTTTTTAACGGAGCAAACTGACAGGTCCCGTATCTGCAGAGGCAGCTTGAAACCGTGCCCAACCTCTCGGCTTCCCAAGAGGCTTTTCAAAATTCAATAAATAACATCTGTAGGCGATGTTGGGTGCAGACCTAGCAGAGTGCGTCATAACACTGAGCTGGCAGAACAAAGAAACCATGACGACTGCCAAGTTTCCATGGCAACCGCTGCGAGGCTTGGAGAGTATAATAGCACATCAATCATTGTCCAAAAGAACTTCATTATCAGTGAGAAAAAAAAGCCTTTTAGGATCTGTTTAGCGTGCAATTGTGGGTTAACTCACCTCAAAGCCTTGCTCTCTAGCAAAAGTGGCAGCTTCCTGAAATCATAAAAAAAGAACAGTTAATTATAAAGTGCCAGATAATGAAGAAATAACACATTCTGGAACTCAGGCAGCCAGTTCGCCTTTTACACCGTTATCTCAATATACACATATGCAGTTGTTCAGTTCTGATAGTCGCACCAAAACCTTCCCCTCCTTCCCTCAGCCCAACAGCACAACATCAACAAA